>NW_003519373.1:0-39269 GCF_000190715.1 Dictyostelium purpureum
CCTGTTCTTTGAGGATGCTTCCTTTTCTAAATAACCGTCTTTCTTTTGTTGCTCTATAATATGCTTTTCATTTTCATCTTGATTTTTAAATTTATTCCAATCTAATTTCGATTTTTCTAAAGTATTAATCTTTTTTGGTTTTGATAAATTTGAAAGTATATTATCTAATCCGCCCCTATATTTTAATTTTTTTGTTTTTTTTATTTTTTTTATAAATTACATTATTGTAGTGGTTTTATTAATTTTATGAGTTAGTTTATTGAATTTATTAGTTAATTAAACTATTTGTGTTGTAGTTATTGGATTATTACTTTTTTTTACTTGTCATTGGAGTGGGTGTAACTGGTTTTTTAATTTCAATTTTTTCGCCGGCATATTCAACAATTTCAATTTCTTCTTTTGGTGGTTGTGTTTGTGATGCTGCATTGGCAGTAGTTGCTGGTAGTATCTTGTTTTCTTTTTCTTCTTTTTTATTATCCTCCTTTGATACACCTTCATTGTTTTCAATATTAACCTTTTCTTCAATCTTTTCGGAATTTACTGTGGGTTTTATTTCCTCTTTGTTTTCATTGCCTATTGTTGCTGAGTTTGACGATTTTATTACATTATCGTTGTCATCTTCGATCTGTATAGTATTATTACTATTGCTGTTATTACCACCAATATTATTACTATCTTTATTCATTTCTTCCCAATTTTTATTTACATTTTCTTCATCAATAACAATAACATCTGCATCTACATCTATAACTCTATTAAATTATTAAATGGGGTTTTTGTTAGAATTACATTTTCATTTTTATTGTTATCCATTATATTACTTTTGTTTTTTTGGTGTGTTTCCGCCTTTTTTATTTGTAGCTCTTTTTTTTCCAACCAACTCCTCTTCTTCCTCTTCTGATTCAGAGGATGGTTCATAGTCCTCATCTTCGCTATCGCTATATTCTTCTTGGTTAAATTTAGGTAGTGAAACAGCTCTACTTCTAGTTTGAACTACAACTTTTTCTTTATTTGACATTTTATAAAATTTAGTTTTTTTAATTAATAATTAAAAAAAAAAAAAAAAATAAAAAAAGTAAAAAATAAAAATAAAAAAAAAAAAATAAAAAAAATTTAAAAATAAATGAAAAAAAATTTTATTATTTAATTATCATAATATGATCTAAATTGAAATTTTTTCTTTCATATTTATTTAAATAGTTCTAAAAAAAGATATTATTATATTTCTTGATTAATCATTCTTTTTATTTTTTTTTTTTTTTGAATATTTTTACTCCAACACTATAATATCAATATCAGGTAAGCTAAATTTAATTTTCTTATTAATAGCTGGTATTTTTTGAAATATTGTGAATTTTATAGTCAGTATAATAAAATGATTGTATGTTATTCCCTCCCATTTCTGAAAATTTTTTTTAAAATTTTTTTTTTAAACATTAGTTTTTTTTTAATCATTGTTTTTTTTTTTCAAAATTTTTATTCAAATTATTGAAATAATGATTTTTCATAAGTCAATAATCCATACAGTTTTAGTATATCTGTGCATAAATAGTGATATTTAATATATATATTAAAAGGAAATTTTTTATTCTATATATGTGTTTTATTTAAAATTCTAATTTTGTTAAATCATAAAATATGCATACAAAAATAACAATTTAAAGCCATTCACATCGCACACCCACACAAAACCCATCTTTTTTTTTCAAAAAAAATTTAAAAATTATAAAAAAAATTAAAAAAAATTAAAAAAAATTAAAAAAAAATATAAAAAAAAAAAAAAAAAAAAAAAAAAAAAAGAAAGAAAAGTTAATTTAAAATTTTATTATCATATTAAACCTGATTTAACTTTATTTATTTAATAATTTAACAATTTAATAACATCCGCATTAAAAAATAATTAAATTCAAATTTTTTTAATCTTTCTATAAAAAAAAAAAAAAAAATAATAATTTTATAAACTAATATTTAAAAGGGTTTTTGGTAATGCAATTTTATAATTAAAAATGGAAAGATCTTTTGGTAACTATTATATTTATAAAAAATAAAAAAAAATATTTACTTTTATAAATACTAATAATTTTTTTTTAAAATATTATATTTATTTATTATTTTATATGATATTCTCTCCATCGTGATTATTTACAAATATATAACTATTTTTAGCTCAACAACTATTAGAGCAATTATCAGAAAATATCAGTCAATTTATTTTGACCGTATTAACAACTAAAGAAAAAAATGAAAGTGCTCCAGTAGTTGAAGTTGTAAGTATATCACTATGGTACCATACTATTGGATAGTGTTGGATTATATTAATTATCTTTTTAATTAAATATTTGTAGACAGCAATTGCAAATGCAGCATCATCACTATCTGACGTTGCTGTGCAATTGGCAAACGATGAATATTCAAAATTTACAAATATCTATAATGAAATTATTGAAACTACATCCAGAATGTCAAAAATTAAAAAACAAACATTATATGCTGTAACAAATTTTGATAATAATAATAAAAATGCATCATGGAATGCTTTAATCGAATCATGCAAATGTATTGCTACAGAAACTTATACAATTTTACAAGTAATTTATGATGCTGATATCAAAAGGTAATTATTTAATAATATAAATATATATCAATTGTTAACGAACTAACTTTTTCAAAATATTTTTTGTATAGACTAAAGCATTTAAATGATTTATCAAAGGAACAAATGAAAACTAATTTAAATTCATTCCACTTGGTCGATAATTCAGAGTTTAATAAATTTGGTGATATAATTAATGAATCAATAAGTAGCCTATTAGAATATTCATCATATGTTAATGTTAAGGCCAAGGAAATTAGAGATATTGCTCCATTGGTTTCAGATGAGTTAATTCAAGATGCTGATAGAATTGAGGTTGAGGGTAATAGACTTATCGATATCGTTAATGATATGTTTGCTGATATTGACGATCCATCACAAAAACAATTATTTATTCAACAACAAGATTCATTAAATAGCTTACTTGATAAAACCTACTCAACCATCGAATTAAATTCACCATCACTTTCACTAAATATAAACTATTTAGCTCCTCTAGCCTCTTCAACTACAGGAGCAGTAGATCAAGATTCAACAACAGATCCAAATATAAATGATAATGAAACATCAATACTTGACGATTTAATTAGAGGAGTTTCAAAATCATCTGTTGAACTATTAAGGGCAGTTTGTAGAGTCGATCCAGTAGCAAATGAAATCATCTCAAACTCTGTTGAAAAAATAACATTAATGTTGGATGAAAATGTAAATAAATGGGCACAAGAACAAACCCAAGGTGGTTCTAAAGATGAACGTCAAGAAGAAGCTAAACAAATATCAAAAATGATTATGAACGAACTAGTTCCAGGACTTTTACAGAGAGCCAAATTGGTAATTGAAAAGCAACAATCAAGTGACAACTTTGGAGAGATTCAACAGGATATTAATAAGGTTGTAGAGGTATTAGACTCTATTCACGAAAATCTTGGTAATCTAAGCTCAATAGTTTCAAGTAAAGAATCTCAATTTTTAAATATAATTAAAGCAAAAGAAGATGGCTTGGCAGTTCTTCAAGACTCTGTACAAAATCATGCCGCAATAGTAGGCACTCTTAAACATTTAGCAAAAAATCAAACTCAATTAGAATCAATTCTTGGCGAAAATAGCCCAGAAGAAATTAATGAAGCTGTTTCTAAACTTTCTGAACTTTTACCATTACAAATTCAAGCCGCCAAACTTTACTTAAAAGATCCAAACAATCCAGAAACCAAATCACAATTCCAAGAGATTGGTGACCGTATGAAATTACCATTATCAAAGATTGTAAGTCTAATGGAACCAAATAAATATAATGACAGTGATGAAATTTTAGCTAAACAAGTCAATGGTTCAGCCATGATTATTGAAGCCGCTAAGCAAGGTGACGCTAATAGAGTAGAGCAAATTTTAAAGGATTTGGAAATGGCCAATGCCACATTAGTATCAATTGTTCAAGGTGAAACAATTCTAGCCGACGACCCATTACTTGAAAAAATGATAAAAACCACAAGCGATCAATTATTACAACATGTTTCTGAACGTAGAGGACTCAGTACCAAGTTATTAAAAGATCCACATAATAAAGACACTCAAAATCAACTTATTCAATGTAATCAAAAAATTGCTAATCTTTCAAAATCACTCACAGATTCAATGAAATCGCTTGAAGCTATACCACTATTAAAGATTCAATTATTAGAAGCTGCTAAACAAGGAAACCCAACCAAGGCACAATCCATCCTCAAAGATATCAACAATAGGGTCAATGCTATCATTTACAATGGTAACAACTTGAACGATAACCTTTTGAATAATGAAAATAAGGAAGAAAAGGAATTACTCTTTAAAGAAATTAAAGAATTGGAAAATTATTTAAATCAATTAAATAAAGAAGTTAACAATGGAATCAAATCAAATCAACTCCAAAATATTGGCAATAATTTAGACTACACTACAGACAATATAATAAACAAATTAAATGGTATAAATGATTTATCAAATAAGCTATACGATAAAGTTGTTGAGGGTGGAAGTGGCGGTATGAAGTCATCAACATCAACATCATCACTATTATCATTAATGACAACACCACCCTTAGAAGCTGCATTGCTATCATCAAATAATGACGGAGTAGATGATGAATTATTTAGAAAAGAATTTGAAATTATTCAAGAAAACAAAGAGAATGAAAGAAAATTAGAGCAACAACAAGAAGAAGAATTTAAAAAATTAGAAAAGCTTTCAAATGATCAAAAGCTATTGTCACTATTCAATGACTTGATTCAGCACATCAAAAAAAGTGAAGCCAACAAATCAATGCTTACATTAAAACAATTAATTTCTGAACAAGATAAACTTATTCAACTTGCAAATGAACTATCATTAAAGAGTAAAAGCCAATCATTTAAGGACCAAGTCGCCAAATCTATCCAGCTATTTAAAAACTCTGTTGCATTAGCAATTAGTTTAGCAGGTAAAGCCAATTTACCAGAGAATGAAATATCACTTAGTAAAGCTACCAAAACTGTAAAGAAATCAATTATCGAATTAACTCATTTATTGGTATTAAATCCAAATATTGAATTATTAGCATCCTATCAATTATTAAAAGAAAAAAGCAATCAAAATGATTTATTAAATCACATTAGAACATACTCAAAAGAAGCATCACTCGAATTTAAGAATGGTGAACTCGAGCAAGTACAAAAGAATCAAAACCCAACAACACTTTTAGCTTTATTAAATGCATTAAATCAAGTCGATGCTCCCATCAAAGGTTTTGAAAAACATCAATTAAACTCAAGATACTACATTCAAACAGCCTATGAAGTCGACAAGGACGATTTAATTTCACAAGCCATCGAAAATATTGTCTATCAACAGTCAGAACTACTCTTAATGGCAACCGAGTATTTAAATAGCATTGACTCCTCCTCAGTAGATAACAATGTTAGAAAACTTTTAATCAACTCTATCCAAACTGTTAAAAAGAGTATAATTGAACAAGTCGAATCATCTTTGGTATTCCTTGATACAAAAAATAACAACAAAGAAGAGGCCATCGAAAAACTTCTTACCGTCATTGATACAGTTCGTGACTCTGTTTCAACCCTTGCCAAATCTGTATTCACTGCAAAATCAAATCAACAACACTCACCCACTTTCTCATCTGAAACCATTAAACAATCTATTAACTCTGTATTACCATCATTAACATTAGCCAAAACCAAATTAAACTCAAATCCACAAGATAATCAATATAAAAATGATTACGAAAAAATCCTTAACCAAATTATTGAACCATTGGAAGATTTAATTTTAAATCAAAACTTTAATGAAAACTTTAAATTAGATAAACTAGAAAACAACGATTCATCATCAACATCATCTGATGATCAATATTACAATAATTTTAAGAAATTAAAGAAATTGGTTAATGACGAAAATGTTGAACTTAATAAATTAGAAGCAAATGCATTAGAATCAGACTCGAAAGGTGTTGTTGAATCATCAAGAGTATTGGTTAAATTACATCAAGAGATTGTTTCCTTGGCTGATCAATTTATAAATGATGAATCATTACCACCAATTGGAGGCAGTGAGGAGATTATCAAAGAATGTTCAAAAGAGCTCACACTTTTAATTCCATTGCAGCTAACTACAATCAAACAAATGTTACAATCTACAGACATTCCAACCGAAGCTGCACTTCAAAAAAAGATATCACATGTTAATAACCAAATAAAGAGAAATCTAAATCAAATTGAAAACCAAATTTCACCATCATTACCACACCTCAAAGTACCATTCTACAGGGATCAGTTCAAAAAGATTACCAAAGAAATTGACAATAATGGTCAAGTTCATCAAGACGAAAAGAAATTAAGAAACAACTTAAGAAAACTTGAACATATTGCAAATCAATCATTAGAGGCAGGTAATAATGAATTGTTAAAAGTATTTGACAAAGAAAAACAAAGAAGAGTTAGAGATGCATGTGAAGAATTGGAAAAACGTTTAAATAAGAACCAACCAACTAACTTAACAAATACCATTCAACTATACTCATTAAATCCAAAGAATCCATCTAATAGAGCACAATTTGAAAAAGAATCTCACTCATTCCAAAACGCAATTAATAAATTAGCAGATGAAACCAATACAAACTCTTTAGAGTTATTATCAAACCACTTAGATTTAATTCAAAAGATGGTTACAAACTCTTCAAAATTGAATAATGGTGGTAATGTAGGTAAAATTGATGAAAAGTCAAAAGAAATTCTTAGCAACTATTCAAAATTAAAAGAACAATTAGCAAAAGATTTAATACATATTAGCAATCCAGAAAAGAAAGCAACCATTATTTCATGTTTAAATGAAATTGAAACAACTACACCAGAATTAATTAGAGCATCAAGAAATAATTGTAATTCAGATGATCAAACAAAGAGAGAACATTTAGAAACCCTTTTAAATAAAATCGAAACCCCAATTTATGAAATTCTTTCGATACTAGACTCAATTGATCCAATCTACAACTTTGAAACTGCAGTTAAAGAACATCAATCAACTTTAAATCAATTAAACGATGCATTAAAATCAAACAATGAACCTAAAGTAAATCAACTATTAACCAAGTTACAAAACATTCAAAATAAAATAAAACCAATTTTAAAACAAGATAATAATAATAGCAACAAAAAGAATATTGACGAAATTGAAGCACAAATCAAATCCAAAATGTCAGATGTTTCAACCATTTCAAAAGACTATTTAAAGAACTATAATAGTATAACACCAAATATTATTGCAGAACAAGAAATGGCCTTCTCTGCTTTAAAGAATGCTATGAATGCTATCTACAGTAATGAAATCCCTGAACTTTTAGAAAAGAGAGAAAAAATTAATCAAAACTCCCAATCAAAGTCTAAAACATTACAGCAATTAGTTGCCTCAATTAAAACAAATAACCTTTTACCAATTGCTGCAAACCCAAATAAAATTGAAAGATTTGTATCTGTTCAAACAAACACTCAACAACCAGTACTCCAAAGAGTTACTTCAACCGCAAGTGTAAACTATAAACCAAGAGCAATGTCAATTAGTCAAAAATTAATAAATACAAATAATACTGCCAAAGCAAATAATACTGCAGCTATAAAACCCAATACTACAGTTACCACCAATAGTAATTCTTCAGCCAGTCCAGTTGTTTCAACAGTTAATATTAATAAACCACCAGTTCAACAAAAACCACAACAACCACAACAACCACAAGAAATTAGAAAACCTGTTAAATTATCAAATCCAATTACCCCCACAAAATCAAATACTGGTAATGGTTCATCAAAACCAACCACCTCTGCTCCACTACCAATTAATAACAATCCAATGTCTTTAGAAGATTCAGTTATTAATGCATCAAACCAAATTCAAAACTCCAATAGTGGATTGGATAATCATAAAGTGACAGATATAGCAAAAGAGCTTGAACTCTATGCCAATGCAATCAAAACCAATCAAAAACAATTAATGGTTCTTTGTAGCAGAAATATTTCAGTTTTATTAAATAAGTATTCAGATGAAGTTTCAACAACAGCCAAATCGAGTACAAATAAACTTTTACAATCCCGTATGAGTCACAGCGTAAATGTTCTAAAAACTCTTAGTTGTCAATTCAAAATTCTTACTGGTGTAAAAGCTGCTTCATCCTCAGAACAAGATGCTGATGCTGATTCTGATTCTCAACTCACCTCTCTTGTAAAACTATTATCATCAACACTTTTAGATTTAAATACAAGTTTAATTACAAATTCAAAAGTTAACAAAAAATAATTTTAATAAAAATATAAAATTATAAAATTATAAAAATAAAAAAAAAAAGAAATTATAAAAGTATTTTCATTTTAAAACAAATAATAATAGAGAAAATTTATTATTATTTTAGATATATTGAAAAAAAAAAAATTTAGGGTTTTTTTTTTTTTTTTTTTTTTTTTGACAAAAAGACGTGACTGTTGGGGTTTATTAAATGACTTTTGCGAGCATTCTAACTTTTTTTATTTTCCATCCCACCTCTTTATTTTAGTATTGGTGCGTAAACAATATTTTTTTTTTTAATTAAAATTTTATTTTTATTATAACCATTTTATTTAATATTATCTATTTTTTTTTTATTGTAAATTTTATTTGATATAATCTAAATAAGAAATAAAATTTATAATTTTTTTTATAAATAAAATAATATATCTATACAACTGGCTGGTACAAAATAATAAAAATAATGTTATGGTTTCGAAAAATTTTTAATTATTGCGAATGTGAACGCGTTTTTAATTGATAAAAAACAATCACCTAAAAAGCAAAAGACACCGTATTTTTTCGACTTTTTTTAGATATTTTTTTTTTTGACAAAAAAAGTTTTGATCACACAGAAATCTTTTCTTCCCACTGCTCACCCTAAAAATTAAAAATTTACCATTTTATATTACTGGTTACCAAAATTAAAAAAAAAATACTACTATTATTACAATTTAATTTATACTTTATTATTTTTGAAATTGATTATATAGCTATTTGTAATTATTTAAAACCAGTGAAAAATCAGCATGCAAAAAATGGATTTTATAAAATTTTATTATTTTATTTTTTTATTTTATTAATAAAATAAAAAAATAAAAAAAAAGATATTTTTAAAATAAAATTTTTTATTATGTTTTACTTTTAAGTTTTTTTTTTTTTTTTTTAAATTCGAAAATACAAAGAAAAATCAAATGCTATTGTTTTGTTGTGGTTGGTGTTGGTGGTGGGTTTAAAATTAGTGTTGGGAAATGTGATTAAAAATATATTTAGTTATTGGTCTCGGCATAATGGGTCAAAATTTGATTTTATTTTTTTTTTTAATAAAAAATTTTTTTATTTTTTAAAATAAAAAATTAAATTATTTTGATTAAAAATATTTTTTTCTTTTTTTATTTAAAAAATTATTATTTTTTTATTGTGTTATAATAAATTTTATTGTAATATATATATTATATTTTTATATAAATAAAGAAAAAGAATTAGATTTTTCTTTTTTTTTTTTTTTATTTTTAATTTAAATTTTTTAATTTTATAATTTATAATTTTATATAAAAAGATAATTGGTATTTAAAAAAAAATGGGTAAAGGCAGTGGGGTTCCACTGAAAGAAAAACCATATCCAAAAGTTGTTTATGGTTCTATTAAATCCAATAGAAAGCAACCAAAATCATTACCAAATGAAATTACTATCGATCAAATCTTGCAAACACTCCCAAAAGAAGTTTTCGAAACAAGTAATTTTAGATCATTCACCTCATTACTTATTACCATTCTTTTCATTGGTCTCAGTATTACTTTTATTAATTTAGTTCCATCCTATCTCTATCCAATTGGTTGGATGTTAATGGGTGCCTCAGTAACTGGTGTAAGTATTCAAATTATATTTTTAATTTCTATTTTAATCATTGTCACTGTTATTTTTGTTATTATTTCATATATATTGTTTTTATTTTATTTTCCGTATTTTTTTAATTTTGGAATAATTTTTTTATTTTTTTTATTTTTTTATATTTTTATATTTTAAAATTTTTTTTTTAATTTTTCAAAATATATTAATTCTATTTTTTTTTTTACAAATAATTAATAAAAAAATGATAAATAATATTTAGTTAATGGTAATTGGTAATGATTGTATTCACAAAACCTTCTCAAACAACTCATTAGTCAATTCAATTATTGGTACTATTGTTATGTTACCATTACTCTATCCATTCCAATCTTACAAGATTTCAGAAAAAAACAATACAGCAAATAAAAATAAAATGGAACAATTCGAAATTAATGCTATTGATAACAAGTCATCAAACCAAGATAGTTATTTTAGAACATGGGCCACAGGTAAATTCTTTTGGATTCTTTCAATTATTAATTGGGCAGAGAAATACTTTTCAGTTAAAAACCTCAGTGACAAACAAGATAAAAGTAAAGCTTTTGCATCTATTGTAATCGTTTATATTTTTGGTTTCATCTTTTTCCCAATGATGATCAAATTTGTTGGTGTTAGTGGTTTCTTAAACTATTGGTTCGCTCCATGGTTAATCCTCCATTTCCTTTTATCAACTGCTTCACTCTTACCATCAATTCCATTTTATGAAGAGATCCAACAAGCTGCTATTGCCGATAAAAACAAGAAACAAAACTATTTAGTTCACATCACCTATCCACAATGGTTCGAATTTATTGTTAAAGATATCAACTTTTCACTTCCACGTCAAATAGCTGTTACCATTCCACATTACAATCTTAGAAAAGCTTATCAAGCCTTCAAGAAGAGCTGGGGTGAATACATTTATGAATGCACTTTTGAAATGGAGCTCTTTAAAGAATTAATCAATCGTAGTCAAGATTTCTCAAATCAAATCTTCTCACCATTCGATGTCGCTCCATTGGTACCAAAACAACCAGTTGATGCCCCAGCTAGCACTCGTCCAAGTAGAACCGTTAAAGAATTCCTCAAAGCTATCAACTGGCTTCATTTTGGTCTTTTAATTGGTACTCCAATCATTGCAATTTATGGTATGCTCACTGTCTCATTAACCTGGAAAACTTTTGTTTGGACTTTTATTTACTATCATATGACTGGTATGGGTATTACTGCTGGTTATCACAGATTATGGTCACACAGAGCTTATAGTGCTAAAGCCCCACTCCGTGCTGCACTCTTAATATTTGGTGCAGGTGCTGTTGAAGGTTCATGCCGTTGGTGGTGCAGAGATCATCGTGCTCATCATCGTTACATCGATACTGAAAAAGATCCATATAGTGCTCATTACGGTTTCTGGTGGAGCCATTTCGGTTGGTTAATGATGAAACAAGACCCAAAGAAAATTGGTAGAGCTAACATTGACGATTTAAATGCAGATCCATGGATTATGTGGCAACATAAAAACTATCTTAAAATCGCTACTTTTATGGGCTTTATTTTCCCAACTCTTGTCGCTGGTTTTGGCTGGGGTGATTGGGCTGGTGGTTATTTCTACTCTGGTGTTCTTCGTCTTGTAACAGTTCAACATTCTACTTTTATGGTTAATTCTTTGGCTCATTACCTCGGTGATACACCATATGATGACAATCATACTCCAAAAGACTCTTTTGTTACCGCTGTTTTAACCTTTGGTGAAGGTTACCACAATTTCCATCACGAATTCCCAAGTGATTACAGAAATGCTTACAAAATCTATCAATACGATCCAACTAAATGGTTAATTAATATTTTATCTTATGTTGGTTTAGCTTATAACCTCAAGACCTTCTCAGATAACGAAATTCAAAAGGGTATGCTCCAAATGCATGAAAAACATATTGCACAAAAGAGAGAATCAATTTATTGGGGTATTAAAAAAGAAGACCTCCCATCAATGACAATGGAAGAATTCGACCAATTAGTTACCAAACAAAACAGAAAATTAATCATCATCAATGATAATGTTTTAGATGTCGAAACCTTTATGAACGATCATCCAGGTGGCCTTTCATATATTAATATGGGTATTGGTAAAGATGCTACTAAAATGTTTACCGGTGAAGTTTATGGTCATTCAAATGCTGCTAAAAATTTATTATGTCAATTTTCAATTGCTACAATTTCAAATGAAAAAAAAGATAATTAATCATTTATAATAAAAAACAAAAAAAAAAAAAATTTAAATATAATATAATAATATATTTCAATATATTAATATTATATTATCTTTTGAAATTATTAATAATTTATTATTAATATTTTTCAAAATTGATCACATTGTTAAAAACAAAAAAAAAAAAAAAAACTATGCCAATTTTTTGGTTTGGTGTGTTTATTTTATTTTACTTTAATATTTTTAAATCTTAAAACTATCTCTTTTTTTTTAGGGTTAAAGATTTCAAATAAATATTAATATTAGTATTAATATTTTTCATCCTTTTATATGTTTTATGTTAACTGTTTATTTTTTTTTAATATTAATTTTAAAATAAACAGAGATTAATTCTCAATGAAAAAATATTAAAATAATTATTTTTTTATTTTAAAATGTAAAAACAAATTACTATTTTAAAAAGTGATCATATGATTTTTTTATATTTAGAAATGTAGATTCAGCTCTTAATATTATTTCAAATAAATTTTGATTAAAAGATTTGTTTTCATAAAAATTATAACCATTATTACATATTAGAAAAAACCATGGTTTTTTTTTTTTTTTTGTTTGAGTTTCTAATAATTCATTTAATATTATAATTTTAACATGAATTTAAACAAAAAAAAGTATAAATAAATTTTTTTTTTTTTTTTAAAATCATCATATTATTTATTTATTTATTTATTAAAAATTATTCAAAATGTTAAAATTAATTTTAATTATTAGTTTTGTAGTTTGTTTTATTTCTTTAGTTAATGGTCATGGATATTTCGTTTATCCAATTTCCAGACAACAAAAATGTAACAAAGGTGCAGGTTCCTTTTGGTGGCCTGAAAATGGTGATGGTATTGCTGATCCAGCATGTAGAGCTGCATTTAAATATGTTTACAACAAGGGTGGAAGTGGCCAATATCAGTTTACTCAAAGTAATGAATACTCTGTTTTAATTCCAAATTATGCAGCTGGTGCATCTGCTCTTCAAACTGCTGTTCCAAAAGCACTTTGTTCTGCTGGTAATACAGTATCACCAAATGATAAAAGTGGTATGTCAATTGCTTCTAATTGGAGTGTAACTCAGATACCTGCTGCTAACGGTGCTTTAACCAAAACCATAACCGCTAAATTTTGTGCCACTGCAAGTCATCTCCCATCTTTCTTTGAATTCTATATTTCAAAACCAGGTTATAACCCAGCAACAACTGAATTAAAATGGTCTGATTTAACTTTATTCCAGACTTTCCAAAACCCAACCCTCATTTCAATGAGTGATCCAAATTGTGGTGCTTCAAATGGTTATTCCTTCACCTTAAATTTACCAACTAGATTTAGCAATGCTGTTTTACTTACTCGTTGGCAACGTGTTGACCCAGTAGGTGAATGTTTCATCTCCTGTTCAGATTTCAAAAACATTGTACAATAATTAATTTAATTATCAACAATTATAAAACTTGTAATACTATTGTTTTAATGTTATATTTATTTTAGTTCATTTTTAAATAAAATCATTTAAAAATTAAAAAAATTATTTATTTTTATAAAATTATAAAACAAAACTTAATTTTATTTTTTAATAGTTTACTAAATCCCATTCCTTTTCTTTATTTTGAACAAAATGTTTAGGTTCCCATACAATGTTATTTTTCTTTCTATCATCCAATAATTGTTTTTGTTGTTTTTCCAATTTTTTTTTTTCATTGAATTTTTTACTATTATTGCCTTCATTATGTGCATCTGTAAAATCCTTCCAAATATTGCTTGAATCACTTGGCAATTCTTTATCTTGGTTTAACTGGACTATACTTGTGGCAGCAGGTCTTTGGAATAATGGTTTTGTTTCTTTAGTTTTTAAATCTTGAATTTTAAAATCGTTGCTCCATTTTCCTTGTATTAAATGGGTGGCTTGATTTGTTTCCGTGTCAATAACTTGAACTTCTGCCTTATCATAATCACCACCAAATAGGGGTTTTTCAAAATATTTTAATTGCAATTTATATTTTGATTTATCTGATGTGATTGTAGTTTCTCCAACTATTTCACTAAAACCTCTTAAGAAACGGGCACATAGGAGTGGTGGAGGGCAGCTGTAAGTTTCATTGTACTTGTCTATTTTAACTTTGAGATAACCAACAAGTTCTACCTTAATATTTGTACCCATAAAATAATAGTTTACTGTATATAAATAGTTGACTTTAATACCATGCTTTTTATTATAAATACATCCTGTTGCAGTTTCAGTTTCTTCAGATATACATTCTGTGCAGTAGTAATTTTCAGTCTCTATTTGCCCATTTTCATCCTTGCAGTGGAAATTTCCCATCAATGTTTCACCTAAAATTGGTACTACTGGTTTTCCAAACTATAAAAAAATTAATAACATATTAATATTATTTTAATTGCAATATTTAAAAAAAAGAAACTTACCACAGAAGTATGAGAAAATGAAGATAAAATCCAACGATATACTTGTATTGATCTTTCTAAACTATCTTCTATATTATTTAGGCTTTAAAAGATTATAAGTAGCATAAATTTTTTTTTAATTTTTATTAAATAATAATTACTTTAACAATATATCAAAGTTTGAATAGTAACCTTCTAGATAATTATATATGGTTGATTTTGGTGATAAAAATGATACTGGTATTGGGGCCTTGTTAATATTTGCACCTAGTTTTAAATTGAATGATTTTATAAATCTAAAAACAATTTGTAACCTTGATTCATCTTTGCCTTCTTCAAAAGTTTTTTCTTCACTTGCATCATCTATTTTATATATTTCTGTATCTTTACTCATTTCTTTATTTCTTTATTTCTTTATTTTTTAAAAAAATTATATTAATATTATTATTATAAAAACAAAATTTAATTTTAATACTATTTATTTATTTATAAAAAAAAAATTAATTTAAAAAAAATTAAAATAAAAAAAAATTAAAATATAAATAAAAAAATAAAAAAAAATTTTTAAAAAAAAAAAGGGGGTTGTTTTTGAAATCGGAGGTTTTTTTTTTATCAAAATTTATTTTAAAAGTGGGTTTTTTAACCACATGTGATTACTTCTCTCCTTAATCAAAATAATTATAATATATTCGAAAGGTTTAATAAATATTATATTTTAAATTAAAGATGGAATTGTTCTTTAGGTAAAAATTAAAAAGGACCCAATTGAAAAATAGTAAAAAAATTTACAAATAAAAAAATATGTGATAAATCTAATTATTAATAATAAATTTCAAATTTTTTTTTTAATTTTTTGATTATTTAGTTTGTGTTATTATATTTTTGGTTATTTTAATTTTGAAAATATTTTTTATTAATTCATCATGATAATTTAAAGCAATAAACTTGGTCTTTTGGTCAAAGTCTTCACGCATTGAAGATAGTCTGGAGAAATTCAACAAAAACTCATCTTCCTGATGATGTTTTAATTCACCTAATATAATACAAAAATTTAGTTTTTCAACAAAGCAAGGGTAGGAAAGCCTGGTTAAATCCGTGTGACTTAAGATCTCATCCTGTCGGTTCGCGAGTTCGAATCTCGCCTCTTGCAATTATCTTTTTTATTGATAAATTCTTCCGGGTGATTATGTTAAAAGGGTTTGTGTTAAGAAATATATGACGATCAAGAAAATACAATAAAAGAACTCGATTATAAGAATCTAATACACCGTCTCTTACACTAATAATATAAATTATATTATTAAGTAAGATTTTTTAAAAAAAAAAAAAAAAAAAAAAAAAAAAAAAAATAAGAATCTAACCTCAAAATGGACTAAACTAGCTACTTTAGAATACTTAAAAGGTTTAAAAAACATCAAGGAAAGACAAGCTAAACAACCACAAACAGCAACATCAATGAAGAATATAGAAAATTCAAAAGAAGAATAGCAAGAGCATACTTCATCAGCATCAAATCTTTACCAAATATCAACAGTTTAGAATATTTTCTTTAAAAACTTTATAAAAAAAACATTAAATAAAATTTTACTGATTAATTTACATTTGCTTTTAACTATCTTCACTTTTAAAAAAAAAAAAAAAAAAATTAAGAAATGTAATGTAGATGGAGCTTTAGCTTTTTATTAACAACTAACCTCTACTCCTAACATTTAATAAAATTTATTTTCAAATTTCAAGATTAAAACAATTTAATTAATTAATTGATTTCCATTAATTAACTTATTAATAAAACCGCTATAATTTAATTTAAAAAATTTAAAAAATTTAAAATAATAAAATAATAAACAAATTTTATTTAATTTTTAAAATAAATATTTCTTTAATCAACTATATAGTTTGATTGTTGCTCTTTACCACAATGTTATCTAGCATTATAGTATAAGTCATTTTTTGATTTTTCTTAAATAAAAATTTTATAATGCTCTATAAAAATAATTGATTATTAATAAATAACAATTCCAAATATTAATTTTTAATTATAAAAACTTACTATTAAAAAGTAAAGGGAAAGGAGAACCCTTAAAAGCAAAGACTCCACATGATTATTCTTTAAAGAATTGATGGGATCAAAAGGAAATTTTGCGAAATTATAAAATAATATACATAATAAAATAATTTTTATAAACACTAAAACAAAACCCACTTTTCTATTTTTAATAAAATAAGAAATTATTCCAATAAATAAAGATATCGAATAAAAACAAATAACTGAATAATCTTTTATTCTATCCATTTTATCCATTTTAAATGAAAAAAAAAAATTTAAAATTTAAATATAAGTGTATAATATTAAAAAAAAATCTATAAAAATTTTATAATAAAAAAATTTAATTAAAAAAAAAAGACCCAATTTTAAAAAAAATTTTGATTAAATAAAAATTACCAAAAACTTAAAAAAATTAAGTTAATTTTAACACGGGTGCAAAAAGGTGGGAATATTTTTTGATCACAAGTTGTTAGATATTATGTTTTATTACTGTAACAATCCTAATGAATTGTTAAAAAAATTAGTATTGTTTATTATATAACAGACATGATAAAGAAAAAATTTAAAAAAAAATAATTAGGTATGTGATATTTAAAAATTTCTTTTATTTATTTCTGGTTATGGGGTGCCCCCTATTATATTTATTTATTTTTTTTTTATTATTTTTAAGTTTAAATTTTATAACCTGAATATTTATTCCAATCTTATATATTTTTTTTTATTTTTTGAATTTATAAGATCTATTATGTAGTTATTTTCGTGTTCGATTTCTGTACTTGATAATAACTCAATACCATCTCTTTCATCTTCTTCGAAACATGTGCATCTATCTTTTTTCTCTCTGACAAAATCAACAACATTCTAAATTTGAAATAAAAAAGAAATAATATAAAATTTTGTTAATAAACTACTTTTTATTTAATTATTTTTTACTTTAAATTTTATATTATAATTACCTTTATTGTATGGAATAACATAAAGAAATTAGAAAATGTTTCACTTGAATTTGAGTTTGAAAAAGATGAAGAGAAACCATATTTTGAGAAATCATTAATAATTTCCAAAACAACCAATATTAAAAAGAAACCATGAGTTCCAATAATAATAACTTTTGGTAGCCTCCAATTTTGTTTATATTTTACAATTAATTTAAAGGATCCAATTAAAACAATAAATACCAAATATGTTATTGCTAGTGAATATTTGCCTGAAAAAATTTTGAATAAATCACTTTGGGTAACTATATTGATGATTTTTTCAATTATTTCTATTTTTGAAATTAACTCTATTAATTTTTTAATTACATCATTATTATGAATATCATAGCAATCGTAATCCATTTTTTATAATATTTTTTTTGTGTGTGTGTTTTTTTTTGTGTTTTTAAAGATTTAAAAAATATTTAGCTTTTATGAAAAAAAATAGAAAAAAAAAAAAAAAAAAAAAAAAACTTAATAACAAAGATTCTGTCATTAGAAAATTCACGAGATCATTAATTTTTTTTTTTTTTTTTTTTTAATTTTATTTAAGTTTTCACACCATTGGATATTATGTCCGTGTTGTCCTCAAAAAAATAAAATAAAAAATAATTAAAATTGTTGATTGAAAAAATATCTTCAACCAACAATGTTTTTAAAAAAAAAAAAAATTTATTCACAAAAAAAAAAAAAACCTTATGCACAAAAAAAATATTAACTTCAAAAAAAAAGCAATTACTTTATTTAGTTCATATTTTTTGTCAAATTAATATTGAACAAAATAAAGCATATTACTTTATTTAATTTTATTGAGATATTGATTTTTTACTGTTTCACACAGCAAATTTTAATGTTACATTGATTTTATATATATTATAAATAAGATTATGATTATTATTATTATTATTATTATTATTATTGTTATTATTGTTAAATAACAATACCTTGAAAAAGAGAAAGGATAAAATTAACTATAAATAAATATACTTTTTTTCATTATTTTCTTGGTGGAACTATTGGTTTTTTTGTATTTGGTGATGGTACAATTGGTGGAGCTTTCATTGCATTGGTATTGATAGTGGTATTGATTGGTTCGTGAGGTGATGGTGATGAAGATCCAATATTGGTAGTACTTGGGAGATTTGAAGCTGAACGTGTTGGAGGGAGTGGCATAAATCTACCCTTATTCGAATCTGTGCTATTGGTTGAGGATGGAATTGCTAAATCATCTTTAGTTTCTGGTTGTTGTGGTTTATTTTTCACAGATGATGGTACAAATGATGAGGCTGATGATGTGTTTGATGATGATGATGGTGTAAATGTTGAGTGAGATCTTACGCTATTATTTGGTGCAGCTTGTTTTAATTGAGATAATTTTGATGGGAATGAAATTGGTTTTGGTGGCTCTGTGTTATTATTTGCAATTGGAGGTGCTGGTTTTGGTAATGGTCTAACAGTAGTTGCTGCTGGTTGCTGAGATGCTGGTGTTGGTGCATGTGTTGGTGTTGGTGTTGGTGTTGGTGGTGAACTATTATTATTGTTGTTAGTATTACCTGGAGTAGGTAATGGTCTTGAAGATTTAGCAGTTATTTGTTCAATTGGTTGTGGTGGAGTTGATTTAGGTCTAAATGAGGTAGGTGTTTCATTTGGTGTGTGCTCAGTTATTGGTACAACCGAAGCTCTTTTTGCTTTAAATTGAGTAGGTTGGTTTGGTTCTGTTGCGGCATTTGCTTGTTGCGATACTGTAGTTGTATTTGTTGATGAGTTTGTAATAAATGATCTCTTTGCAAAAGCTGGTTTTGGTTTGTTAATTGTTGGAGTAGGTGTTTGTGGTGATTCAACTGGTATTTGTGGTGATTCAACTGGTGTCTGTGGTGATTCGATTGGTGTTGGTGTTGTTGGTGTTGCTGACTGTTGTGGAATGGATGGTTTGTTTGTTTTTGGTGGTGGAGGTGGTAAAGGTTTTGATGGAATAGCATGCTTTGGTGATGGAGATGTTGGTTGACCGCCCAAAGAACCTGAAGCAGTTGCAGCACGATGAAGTGATTTTGGTGTATCGTTGGATTGAGATGGACTAGCGGTGGCAATAGTACTACGTTTAATATGATCTAGATATTTATCGGCTTCTCTTTCGTGCTCCTCACGATAAGGTCTGATTAACTCTTCCAAATCTGTGCACCATTCCATTTTTTGTTCGTAAGATTCTGCTACCAATGTAAATCTTCTACCTGTTGTTCCTGGTAAACTAATTTCAAAAGTATAAGGAATTGGAGAATTTCTAATTTCTTCATCATCTATATTTGTTGAGGCAATGATAAAAAGAGTTTCTAATTTGATTGATTTCTTGTCCTTTTGAGTTCTCATGATGATATCATTAAAGAGATAGTAGTGCATATAACAAATAATTCTATCTTTTTCATCATTTAATTCACCAAAAGTAGCTTCACGGATTAAATGACGGGTTGGTGTAAAGAATACAAATTTCTCTGGAGCTTCTAGTTTCTCGTGGATTTTATACATTTTTTGATGAACCTCGGCCTTTCTTTTACTTTCATTTACTGATAATACAACGGTTTGAATTGCCGTATAAGCTGTTTCGAGATTTTCAAGATCTGGATGGTCAGGAGGACTGTTCTTAATGAGCTCCCTTAAAAGCAATGGATACTTGCAAAGTCTTTGAACTGGTTTAATTAAAAAACTTTCGAGATTACATTGACGGCACTCTGGAGATGCTTGTTTCTCTTCTAAAAATTGTTTAAATGCTGGTATCTTTTTACTACAACGAACAATGTGATCTGATGATATAGTCTGATTGGCACAATACGAACTATAAATCTTTAAGTAATTGAAAAAGAAAATGAACCTTATACCAATAGTCGACTCTGGCTTTTCATCAGGTGCTACCCGTATAAGATCACTTAATAACTCTTTATTGACATTTAAAAGTGACTGAATGTTTGAAAAAATGGTTGAAATATCCTTCTCGGTTATAATTTTGCTCTCTCTTAGTGGTGTCAATAAGAAGTTTACTATTGTATTTAAATCGGCTATATAATCTTTCTCGGTATTTATAATTTCATTAATAACCATATTTCTTAATTTATGTTCACCCTCTTCCTTCATAACATTTTGATGCACTACTGGTGCAAATGCCCTGGTAACTTTAATAACTACCTCTTTCTTTGCTCCAGGTGTTGATGGTGATGCAACTATTGATGATAATTCCTCCTTATCATTAATTTGTTCTGATGATTGCGATGGTTGAATAGTACAATTATTATCTGAATTTTCTATATTATTATTGTTGGTTGTTTCATTTACTATTGGATTTTCTGAATTTATATTTACATTTTCTTTGGTTCCTTCTTCTGTAGAACCTTCACCATTATTATTATTATTACTAATACTATTGTTATTATTATTATTATTGTTATTATTATTATTATTATTTTTAATTGAATCACCTGATATTGCTAAATTACCACTACTTAAATTTGCTGTATTACTATCATTATCGTGATCGATTGGTGTTGGTGAATTTGATCTTTCAATAATTAATGAACTACTATTAGATTTTTTAACAGAAAATATTTTCGATATTACAGATGGTTCTCTGGTGATAGTTGGTTTTTCTTTTTCCTTTTCCTTCTCTTCAAGTTTTTGCTTTTGTTTCCCTAATTTCTCTTGTTCCAATTTTTCTTTTTCTTCCCTCTTCAAACGTTCCTTCTCTTCTTTTTGTTTTTGTTTCTCTAATTCTACACGCTCCTTTTCTTCTTTTTGCTTTTGTTTCTCTAACTCTATACGTTCTTTTTCTTCTTTTTGTTTTTGTTTCTTTAAATCCTTTTTTAAATTCTTATCTTCTTTTTTAGATTTCGATGATTTATTTGGTGTACCTGATGCTGTTGCTGCAGCTGCCTGATCTTTATCATCGCTGTCGCTATCATTTTCTTCTTCGTCATCATCATTTGTTGGTGTAGTGGTGGAAGTAGTGGTGGTTGTGGTTGTGGTAGTATCTTCTATATTGGTGGTTGCTGATGCAGATGTCGCAGTTTCTTCGCCTTCCTTTTGTTTTATCTCGGCTCCGTCTTGTTGTTTAGTTTCCTTCTTATTCTTATCTTCTAATTCTTCATCTTTAGATAAAACAAATCCAAAAAATTTTATTTTCATTATTGTAGTAAATATTTATAGTAAATTATGATTATTATAAATATAAAGTAAAGTATTTTTTTGTATGATTAAAATGTTGGAGAGGGCAAAAAAAATTAAAAATAAAAATAAAAAAGATTATAAAAAAAAATAAAAAAAATAGGTCAGTATATTATTTTTAGGTTTGGTATATATAAAATTGATTTTAATTATATAATTAAAATAAATAACCATATCTTACCCTTAGTCATTTTGTTTTTTATTATTTAATAAATATTATTTTATTTATTTCTAAATTAAACATATAGAAATGTGTGGTGTGGTTGAATTTGTGTGTGAGGGGTGTGTTAAAAAATTTGTAAATAAATAAAAATAAATAAGTTTAAAATTCTTTATAAAATAATAATAATAATTTTATATATAAATATTACTTAATTATAATGATAAAAATAAAAAATAAATTTGTGATGTTTTTAATTTTTTTTTTAAATGATTAAATAAAAAAAAATATTGATTAAAACGTAAAGTGTGAGTTTGGATTTTGGTGTTTGATGTTTGATGTTTGATGTTTGGTGTTTGGTGTATGTGTGGTATGTGTGGTGTGTGGTAATTGTTGAATGAATGGTTGTGATTGTATTGTGTATGTATTAAGTTGGTGGTGATGTAAAGAGATATGAACTATCTATCTTTAAAAAAACTATGATTTTTCTAAAATTATATATTATTATAATAATAATAACAATGCTATTTTAAAAAATAATAAAAGGTAAAAAAAAAAAAAAAGAAATAAACGTAAAATGTGTTATGGATAACTTCAAATATTTTAAAGTTGTTTATTTTTATTTTATTTTTTAGTTTTTCTAATAATACAATATTAAATAAATATAAATAAATAAATTATAAATAACCAAATCTTATTTTGATTATTTTGTTTGTTTTACTATTACAATGTTGTTAAATGATTAAATATTTTTATACTGTTTTTATTTTGATGTGTAAAAAAAAAAGAAAAAATTTTAAAAATCAAAAAAAAAAAAAAAAAAAAAATCAATTTTTTTCAAATTATTTTTTTATTTTTTTTATTTTTTTTGCAAAAACATAATAATAGGTTTTGTGGAGTACTCTATATTGATTTTATGCGAAACAAAATATCTTCACACATTTTTACTTTCATTTATTTGAAAAAAAATTTTCTTTTGAATACCAATGTATTTAAGATTTTCTAAATTTAAATACAACAACAGTTTTACCCTTTTAAAAAACATAAATTTTTTTAAAAGGGTAAATTATTTATTCAAAAACCAAACAAAATTCAAATTATATTTATTAAATTGGTTTAAAACATATATATAAAGAATTTTTAAAATAATTTGGTTAATGGTAAAATTTCCAATTTTCTCACACAACACACATTCCATTTTCAATTATTAAATAAAATAAAATAAAAAGTAATTTTAAAATAAACAAATACATCAAAACTATTTGTTTTTGCCCAATATGATTTTATTTTTTTTGTGATGGATAAAAATTATAAAAATAGATTTTATTTTTATTTTTATTTTTTTATTAAATAATTGAAATTTTTTTTTTTATTTATTTTGTTTCAAATAAATAAAAATGGAATAAATTTATTTATATTTAGTATTACTAACTAGTATTGCTATTATAATAATATTTAAATTTATTAATTTATTTTTATTGACAAATTATTATAAATATATTTTTTTTTTTTTGGCAAAAAAAATAATGTAAAAATTTTTACATATAAAAATTGGAACGTTAGGGGATAATTTGAAAAAAAATAATATGAAAAAAAAATTTTAAATTTAAAAAAAAAAAAAAAAAAAAAATTGAATTTTTTAAAAAATTTAAAAAAAAAAAAGACGAATTGTTTCAGCCTTTTCGATTCCTTAGATAGTTATATACAATGGGGTATTTATTTATATATATATATACATACACATATTAAATGATTGATTCAAATTCTTTCTCAATCTATCATTATCTATCATTTATCTTTCTTATCTATCATTTATCCACCATTATCACTTGGATTAGAAACTAATATGAACATTAATCAACTATAGTAAGCCAAACGGTTTAAAGACAGCTAGAAAGCTCAGAAATCACAGAAGAGTTCAACGTTGGAACGATAAACTCTACAAAAAAGCTCATTTTGGTACCGCTCTCAAAGGTATGTTGATTAAAAGAAGATTGGCAACAAAACAGCAAAACAGTAATACTAATATAACACTTACATTTTACAGCTAATCCATTCGGTGGTGCTTCACATGCTTCAGGTATCGTTGTTAACAGACTTGGTATTGAAGGTAATTATCATTTACAAATCTAAAAGATTGTTTATAAAAAAATACTAATATATTGTTTTTTTATTTTAATATTATAGCCAAACAAGTAAATATCAAAATTTAGCATTTAGCATCAATTTTTAGGTTATTGTAGCATAGGAATACTAATTCAATTATTTTTTTTTAATTTTTATTTTTAATAGCCAAATTCTGCTATTCGTAAATGTGTCAGAGTTCAATTAAAGAAAAACGGTAAAAAAATCACCGCTTTCGTCCCAAATGATGGTTGTCTTAACTACATCGCAGAAAATGACAAAGTTTTAGTTGCTGGTCTTGGTCGTTCAGGTCACTCTGTCGGTGATATTCCAGGCGTTCGTTTCAAGGTTGTCAAAGTTTCATCAGTCTCACTTATTGCCATCTACCGTGGTATTAAAGATAAACCAAACGTTTAAATAAATATGTTTATCTACTTAAAAAAACATTTTATATAACAAACGAAATTATAATTAGGTTTTTTTACATTCTTTTTTTTTTTTAATATTATTACCTCTTCATACTTTTTTTATTGTATTATAATAAATAAAAAAAGTAATAAACCAAACAAATATAGATTTTGTGTCTGTCAAAAAAAAAAAACCGAAATAATTTTATTTTATTTTAAAAATTTATTTTAGCATAGGACATGATAATGGCACCCAATAACATTTTATATACCAAACAGAGTATCGGATATACAGAACGGCTTAACCATAAGAGGAAATTTATAAAAGCTAGATTTATATATTTTTAAACATAAAAAAATAAATATAAAAAATCAAAATTGAATATGTATTAAATTCAAAATATATTTATTAATTATTTAATTTTTTTGAATAGTAATAAATCAAATGTGTTTGTAAAATCAAATGATTCATTATATTTTTGGAGTAGTCTCCTTTTAAATTCATTATTTATAGAATTTACTTTTGTTTCGCTTCCATTAATAAATCTTTTTGTGAATATTGGGACATAACTTGCTAAATTTGAGGCTGGATCTTTATTGGTTTTACTCCATTGAATTAAAACTTGTTCTTTGTTTATTAATTTTAAACCAATTGATTCAGCATGTTTAATTGCAAAATCAACTTGTTCATTTTTGTAGAGTATGATTTGACCAAACATTGCATCTACTTCTTTGTGCGATAGTATCTTTTCATCTGCCATTTCTCTATATATTTTTTTAATTTTTTTAAATACCATTTCGATGCCTTCAGATACTGGGTTGTTATGATCATATGTTGAGAAGTTACATGATAAAACACCACCTATTTTTAATTCATTGTATCTAGTTTGAAAAGTTTTGGTTAAGAGTGTGGTACCGTATTCATCGAAACCTGGTGGGCAGCTAGTTGGCTTGGAAACAATAATTAAATCTTTATTAATTTGGGAAAATACCGGGTTGTTGGGATCGGCCCAATGAAAGCAATTATATGAAAATATAATATCGCAGGAGTTGTTTGGCATTAGTTGCTGTTCATATGGTTTACCTATTGCATAGCTGTATGTATTGTTGAAGTTTTTTGTATATGAGTTTGGGTTGCAATAAATTTCTTTAAATAGTAATGAAAAGTTGTTGATGGGAAGGTCAGAGTGGTACACCTCTACTATTTTGTCAGCTTCATGTTTCTTCAATTCGCCCATAATGCTGTTTACTTGGTGTATAGAGTTTAAACCTATAGAGCATCCAACATCCAATATTTTAAATGATTCTTTTTTATTTATTTTCCTTTCATTATTTTCATAGGATAGTTGTATCAAACTATTTATTTTTGAATAGTTATTTATAGAGTTTAATTGTTGTGGAGTACAAACTAAATTATAATCTTTTTCCATTTACTTTATAATGTTAAATAATGAATGTAATTTAATTTTTTTTTTATAATTTAAAAAAATATAATAAAATAAAATAAAATTCATAAAATTAATAAATAATTGTAATTCATTCTTAGGTTAAATAAAAAAATTAAAAAATAATCTATTATAAAAATATAATAAAAAATAATATACAAAAAACACAATGTTATAAGATCATATTTGGGTATTTCTTTTATCCCTAAAAAAATCTAGTGTGTTAGGGACTTTTAGTTTCATAAAATGAAGTATTTGTTTATTAAAAACTAACGCTTCATAATTTTTGTTTTGGGAAATTAATAAAAAAAAATATTTAGATATTTTTCTCTCAAAAATTTGATAAAGATATTCCCCAAACCCTTAGATTGGAATTAAAAAAAAAAAAAAAAAAAAAAAAAAGATGTTAAGTTTTTTTTTTTTTTTTTTGGAATAAAACAAAAATAATTTATTTATTGATTTGTTGTAAAAAAAAAGTAAAATTATTTATTTATTTTCTATATTTCTTAATATTTTTTATATTTTTAAAAAATAAATTTTTTTCTTTTTTTTTATATTTTTAAATTTTTTATTTTTTTATTTTTTTTTTCCGTTTCTAAAAAATAAAAAAATAAAATTTTAAACACAACATACACACATACACAAATCAATCAAAAAAAATATTTAATTCAAATTTCCTTTATTTTTTTATTTTTTTTATAAATTAAAAAAAATATATTATTAAATAATATATTATTAATATATGTGTTTTTTTATGATATAGTAAATGGATTTATATAAAAAATCGAATTATTTAAATAAACTTTATTTTTTTATTATTTTTAATTTAATCTTTATAACAACAACAACTATCAGTAATCATCAAGGTATTGTAAATGGGTCAATTGTAGTGTTTAATACCACAGCAAACTGCTATATATCGGGACAAGTATGTGATTTAGGCGATTCAAATAATTGGTCCAATGGAACTCTACCAAAGATGGGTGATGATATATTGATAGACTATAGCAATGTACCATTGGTCGATAGTAGACCAAACTATGTCAATTTGTTGGCCTATAATAAAAGCATGCTTTCGCAATTAACATTCAATTCGATCACTCTTATCGGATCAAGCGAAATAAAGACCCAATTGGCATTATCCAATGTATCGATGACAATAACAACAAATATAAAAGTATTGGACCAATCGACTTTTTCAATGTCCGATCACTCAAGAATGTTTGTTAAAGGCCAAATACTAGTAGAGCAAGAGTCTCAATTCTATCCATCGGGTGCATTACAAATTTCGGATTCTCTTTCAATTTTAAACAATAGTACTATAGGATTTAGCGGTAATAAAACTCAATTATCCACCAACAGCTTCAATATTGACGAATACTCTATATTTAAAGTATATGACCAAATCTTTCAATCAGATCAACCATTTTTATTTGTACAAGGTAAAGCATGTGTATTGTTGGGTAAATTAGTTATTTATTTCGATTCTCTAAGTGAACCAAAGGCCAATTCCGAATATAAATTAATTCAAGTTACAAATGAAGCAATCCTAAATACTACTTTTACTGCTGGAGTTCAATTTTTATTTGATGATCATGAAAAGAGTGATGTTAAATATCAGCTTCAAATTGAAAACAATGGTATTTTAACATTAGAGTTTCATAACTCTAAACTTCCTTTATGGAGCATTCTTTTAATAATA
Source organism: Dictyostelium purpureum (assembly GCF_000190715.1). Lineage (NCBI taxonomy): Eukaryota > Evosea > Eumycetozoa > Dictyosteliales > Dictyosteliaceae > Dictyostelium > Dictyostelium purpureum. The sequence goes on from NW_003519373.1 coordinate 27,742, forward strand.
TTAACTATCTTTATTGTAGTTGGTTTAATATCTATTGTTATTTATATAGTTAATGATAGAAGAAAAAACAAATTAAATAACAGTATCAACAATAACAATAATATTAATAGTAGTGAAAAAGTTGACATTCACACACCATTAATCAAATAAAAAATTTATTTTATTTCCCTCTTTAATTTTTTTTTATTTAATTTTATTTTTTTTATTATATTTTCTCACCACAACCACCATCACCCCATCGCCACCTTTTTGTTTTGTTGATGTTGCATATCTGTTCTTTATTTTTTTATTTTTTTGAATTTTTTTTTTCTTTTTCTTTTTCTCTTCAAAAAAAAAAAAAAAATTAAATTTAATTAAAAAAAAAAAAGAAAAAAGAAAAGAAAAAAAAAAAAAATAATCACAATCACATCACTCCAATAATTATCATTTAAAATGTCAAAAAATTTACAACTTTCATACCGAAAAAAAAATAAAAAAAATAAAAATAAATTATTTTTAAAAAAAAAAAAATAAAAAATAAATTGCAAATATACTTGATTTATATTTACACAAGGTGTAGGTTAAAAAACAACCCAAAAAATAAACAAAAACTAAATGAAAAAGAGAAATTTTGTTATTTTTTTTATTTTTGTTATTTTTCTCTTTTTTTATTTTTTTTTATTTATTTTTTATTTTTTATTTTTTTTTCTTTTTTATTCTATAAATAAGAAAAAAAATATTCTGCATTCTTTATTTTAATTTTTTCATTATAATAATAATTACAACTACAAATTTTTTCTTTGTGTGTGTTAATTATCTCTATCGCCACTATTATTACTCAAATATCCAATTAGTGTGTGTTATAACATTTTTTTAATTTAATTATTTTTTTTATTTTTTTTATTTTTTTTATTTTTTATTTTTTTAAATAAATAAATTTATTTTTTTTCCTTTGTATAATAAATTTATTTATACATTAGATTTAAAATATTCTTTTTTTTTTTTTTATATATAATTATTACTATATATAAAAATTTTATAAATGTAACAACCTTATTATTTTTTTTAAATTCAAAAAAATCAAAAAAAACAAAGAGTAGACAAAGAGTAAAAGAAAAAAAAAAGCAACCAGAATTTTTTTTTAAATGCAGCAACAATGAACTTTAATAATAAAACTTTAGCAATCATTTTTTTAATTTCAATAATAATCATCAATACATCATGTGCAGTTACACAATTTAATAATTCACAAATTTCAAATTGTAAAGATATTGAAGCACCATGTAATTTACAAGATTCAGTCTATTGGAATAATAATAAATTACCATCTGATGGTGATGATATTATAGTCGATTTTTCAACATTAATAGCATCTGATGCCGTTAATATTAAAAATCAATTATTACTATCAACATTTTCAAATGATAATAATATTAAAAAACTACCATCCTCAACTCCAACAACAACAAATTTAGTTTATTTATTTTTAAATAATTTAAATGCAACTTATAATTCACTAAATTTGGTCGGATATAATGGTGGTGCAGACAACATTACAATAAGTTTGGTATTTTCAAATATTCAAATAACAGTCGAGAAATTAAATCTGACAAATTCATACTTAAACCTAATCAATGCAAGTAGTTTTGTAAAAGTTGAAGACAAATTAATTTTATCAAATAATAGTGTATTCAATATTACACAGAAGAGTAAATTACAAGTAGATGGTGTAGCCCAAGTAGATTCATCAAGTTTTTTAAATTTTTATAATGAATCTACCTTAAGCTTAAACGGTGAATCCATATTCAAGTCCTCTCCATTGTTTCAAAACAATAGTACCTTAATCAATTCAAATGATCCTTCAACAGTTTATTTCCACAGTGGTGTCAAGTCTTATGGAAATGCCGTATTGTCCAATTGCCAATTTTACAAATCTAGCTATTTCTTAGGAAATGTTTCTGTTGACGGTATAGTCGATCTAGTCAGTAATAGTACATCCGCCAGTAGTATATCAGTTTACGGTAATCTTGATGTCGAATCTCATGCATCTATCAATATCAATAATGGATCTGTATTATCATTAGGTGGTAAAATTAATGGAAGATCATCATTAGACAGTGAAAATAACAATTTGTTTTTAAACGGTGGTACTCTAGAAATAGTTAATTCAAATTCCAACTTCTCCATTTCAAATTATACATCAAATAACGAACAATCATATGGTTCAATTTATTTCATCCAAGTCGGAAGCAATGGTTCATCTCTTGAATTATCAAGTAGTATAGTAGGTTTCAACAACTCAAATATAAATGTAGGTGTTATGGGTTCGGCTTTATATATTATTAACAGTACATTTAATAGCTTCTATGAAGATGGGTCCCAGGTCGCAAATGGATCACTCATAAGTACAAGCAACGTAACTATCAACTCTTTACACTTACATTTCACCAAATTAGTAATCGAGGAAGAAAGCACTTTTATCTTGGGTGGCAATGCAATTGTAGATTCCGCTTTTTTGAGCTATAGCGAAAATAATATCGATACTATGGGCAATTTTATTATCACCAATACAAACATTCAAGTTCCACTAATCAACTTGATCGATAAAATGGAATCATTATTCTATTTAATCAACAGTAACTTGTATGGCTCATTAAATGTAACCGATAATAAGTTTTATCCAGTTGGTGTATCAACAGTTTCAAAAGATTTATATGTTGGAACTGGTGGTGAAATTGTTTTTGATCGTTCAAATACTCAATTAATAGTCGGTGGCAATTTATACCTTCAATCAAATTCTGTATTATATATTCAAGATAACAATTCCAACAACAACCTAATTAAAATCAATGGAAATTTAACAATCGCAGGCAAATTGGTTGTAAACATAAAGTGGACCAATAAAATCAAATCTAGTGATTACTCTTTAAAATTATTCGAATTAGACCCCAAGATTCAAAAACAACAGGTTAATGGTGTATTTAATGACGGAATTTCAATTTTGTTTAATGGTGCTTCTCCAAATGATAGAAATAGGGTCGATGGTTATAGAATCAAAGTTGATAGTTCCTATGTTTCCTTAGAAATCCCTTATAAAAAGCTTCCCAAATGGTATATTCATGTTTTGGTAATCGGTATACTATGTGTAATCGGTTTTGTTGCTGGTTTAATATATGCTATTGCTGGTATTAACAATGCTTTAAAATATTATGCATACAAAAGAAGAGAAGAAAAAGAAAATATTAGCTTACCATTATTGAAAAATAAAGATAATACTTCCACAGGTGGTAATAAAGAAGATAAAGAAAATAAAAAAGATGAAGATTTAGAAAAGGTTCCATTAAAAAAATCAAAAAATAACATTGTAACCAATAATATCATTATTACAAGCGAAAATAACAATAGTAATAATAGCAGTGATGAAAATGATAATATTGGTAGTGAAAATAATGTTTAGAAATATAACTTTAAAATAAATAAATAAATAAATAAATAAATAGATAAATAAATAAAAATAAAATAAATATAAAATAAATATAAAATAAATAAAATATGTTGTGTATTAAATAAAATTTTTTATTTTCTTTCTATATAGTCTGGATAAGTTGTTAATAAAAAGTTTGAAATTTCATATGATCTATTGATATTATTGTTTTTGTTGTATATTGCTGTTATTAGTTTCTGTAAGTTCTCGGTTGGCTTATTACATCCTTTTTTATTGTTTATGTATTGATCTAAAAAGAATTGAATAGTTGCTAAATTATTTTCTTCCAAATAACCATCCGCCTCAAGTTTCAAAGTTAGAAGAATCAATGGAGTTTTTAGTGTTATTAAATAGTTGTAAATATCGAATCTGCATGTTTTAATTGAATATTCTACAATACTATTAAAGTTGGTGTCTATGTTTAAATATAAATCTTTTTTATAATTCAAAATTGCTATTGTATCTTGTGTATTGTCATAGATTTCTAATAGAGTTCTAATGTCAATAAAATTAAAAAAATAATCTACATGCTGTGTTGAATCAGTTGAATTAACAATTTCTATTGCCTCTTTAATAAAACCGCAACTAACCAAATAGAGGGCATTCTTATTTTGGATAAAATGTAAAATTCTTTCTTTTTCTTTTTCTATTTTTGATTTTAATTCTGGTTCTGGTTCATTTTTTTTATTTAGTATTTGTTGATAGTTGTCTATTGTTGAATGGCAGTCTTTATCCCAGTTAAAGTGGTTCTTGTTTTCGATTAAATATATAAGGATTTTTTCATATCGTTCTTCAATTGAATCAAGTAGTTCTGCTTCTATCAAAAGGTCTTCTAGTTTAATCTTTTCTTGTTGCTTTAAAAGAAAATCTAAACATTTGATAAAATTTGTTTGGTCTGTTATGCATTCTTGACGATTTTTTAATAGAATTAACCACCTTTTAAAGTTTATTGGGGTTTCTTGGTTTCCTCGATATTGGATGAGATGTAAAAACAGTTCAAAATTATTGATTATACTAAATTCAATTGCCAATTCTTCAAAATTCAATTGCTTTTCAAGGTTCTCTAATATACCATATAGTATTGGTTTAAGTTCTTCGTACCCTGGTTTATTGAATAGCATTTCTAAAATTTTAAAACATAATGGATATTTTAGTTCTTGGTAGCTTATAAAATGATTGAACACAACTTGGATGAATTTCATATTGTAGTCTATTTCTTCTAAAATAGTTTCTAAATCAAAGTCGCTGTGGTTTAAAATAGTTTGAATTGCTTTGTTTAAATTTGTATCCCCACTTAACGAATGAACAGAGTACTTGATTAAGCTTTTTAAATCTAAAGTAAAATATTGGCAACTTGATGCTTGAACCAAGTACACTATAAAGCTAATGATTTGCTTTTCATAATCATCCTGTGATTGATTTTCATTTGATTTATTAAATATAAAATCCTGGTTTATAGTTGAATTAAGACATGTGAAAACCGTTAAGGTACTCTTATCTTCTTTTGTAATTTCCAATAGTTTTTTTATTTGATCTAGTCTTAAGTTTGGAATAGTTTCATTTTGAACACTTTTTGAAAATATTTTGAAAGGACCTATTTGAGGCGCTTCTTTTTTAATTTTGTTATATAGGTACAATGCATTTGAAAATGAATTTAAATAGTCTGATGTGTGAAAACAAGAAAATATGGTTTGGATACGATTTTGATGAATGGAGTTTGAAGAGTGTGGATGGGCAATTACTGTATCTAAAAGTTCGTTTAGTTGGTCAGGAGTAAAGGTTTGAAATCTAAATACAAAAGAGCTTTCTGGAAAGTTTGTAGAGGTAATGTTTTTTAAATAAAATTTTGTTGCTTCAAATTTACGTTCAGGGTTTTTACATTTGAAAGAGCTTGGGGATGTAAAACGGCCATAGTAGGTATCTGTAATTAAATTTCTAAAAAAGCCTAAAGAGAGTGTTGATTTATGCTGTTGATAAATTGAATCCATTTGTTTATAATGCTTTATAAATAAAGTTTTTAAAATCATGTTCTCTAAATGGGAGCCATAGGCTTGAAGGTTTTCATAGTTTGGTTTCAGGTGATTTTCAATTAGATATATTATGTTGTAGAAGCCATTTTCTAAATGATCCAATCTATAATAGTTGTAATGTTCAGCTACTAACTTTTGTAAAGAAGCCAAATCCCAATCTACCAAATTATTTGAAAATATAAATTCTAAATGTGAGTGATGAATATTGGTCAACTCTCTTAAATCTATTGACTTTTCTTTTGCGGTCTTTAGGTCTATTCTTAGCTTGTCTTTAAATATTTCATATGCTCTGTCATTGCTTGTTTTTCTTGATAAATATATAAAATTAAAATCTTTTACTTGTTTGTCAATTGTTTTTTCGCAGACCAGTTCTAATACTTCAAAATAATCTTGATCATCTCTTGATATTTCAAATAGTTCATAAATATCTTTATTTGATATTAATAGTGAGTGGTGGTTATTTGACTTAAATTTATCAATTAAAATTGGTATTCTTTTTTTTGACTTTAAAAACCATCCTAATTTATTTATTTTTGAAAATGGTATTCTATCACCAATACAATGATTTATCGATGGTACATATTGGTTTTGAATGTTAAATAATATTAACTTTCTAATAATAATATTTCTCCAAACTTTAAAAAATAATTGATCCATTTTAAAAATAAATGATTTTTAATTAAAATATAATAAAAAAAAAGGGTGGTTTTTTTTTTAAATTTTTTTATATAAATAAATAAAAAAAAAATTAAAAAAAAATTAAAAAAAAAAGAATATTTTTGATATCTTTTTTCATTTTTTTTCTTATAATATGTCTTTTGGGATGAATTTAGGTATTGTAATTATTATAATTTATTAATTTCTTATATTTTATTTAAAAGAATAAAATGAATCTAGATATTTTATTAAATAAAACGTTAACAAACATTGAAAGAGCAAAATATAAATACCATAAAATAAATTAAAATTATTTAATAATTTTTATTTAATTTAAACACTGTTTTTAATATTAAAAAATTTTATATAAACTATTTATTTTTATATTTATTATTTTTTATATTTATTTTTATTTTTAAAAACTGTTTTTAAAATTTAAATATTTTGAATGAAATTTTCATTTTTTTTTTTTTAAATTTTTTTAAATTTTCATCAGTTTTTCAATTAAAAATCATAAGCCTACTCTAATTATTTCAATTAAAATGTATTAAATCATTATTTATCATTAAAATGGTAAACTTAAAATATTTTGAAATCAATTTTAATATTGAACAAAAAAAAAAATATAAGTAGAAAAATATTTTTTTTTCATTTATTCAAACAAACAAACAAACAAACAAATAAATAAATAAATAAATCAATCAAATCAAATAAATCAATCAAATAAAATATTAAAAAAAATGGCAACTATTTTCGATGTCTTATTAAACCAACATTTTAATAACAGCAGTTTTAATAATAAATCACAACCAACAAAACAAGAAATCATCAATATCGTTCCAGAGTTAGATTTAGTTGAAACTAAAGATTCATTAATTATCGAAACAGAATTGGCAGGTGTAAATAAAGAAGATATCCAAATAGAAATTAAAGATTCAAAGCTATATATTCAAGGTGAAAAGAAAAGATCAACATATAAAGATAATACAATAACCTCTGACAAATCTACAAACACTGAAAATGAACCATTAATTGAGGGATTTGAAGATGAAACCACTACCACCAGTACCAATACAGATAGTAGTTTAGAATCACCAAGAAAAAAAGCCAGATCAGAACCTACCAGTGATAGTTCCAAAGATAAAGTCAGAAAGTATATCACAGAAAGATCATATGGTAAATTCAAAAGATATTTAGACTTAAATAGATTATTACATACTTTGGATTTGTCATCAATCAAAACACAATTTAATAACGGTCTTTTAACCATAACCATAAATAAGAAAAAAGATTACTCAAGCACTATAAAAATTAATTTAAACTAGCCATTAAATAAAAATAAAATATAGATGTAAATTAATTTAAACTCCTTTTTGTATATTAAAATATAAATAAAGCAATAATTATAAAAATAAAGTTTTTTTTTTTTCATTTGTTTTTATTTTATTTATTTAACTTAAATAAATGTAAATAATAATCTTTTTTTAAAATTAGCATTTGCCTAAAGCAGAGTCTATTGGAGATGACCAAAGGGTATCGTTGCTTCCATCAAATACTTTTAATGAACCAGAGTCGTATAGTCTAACAAAGTATGGTCCAGATTTATGGGTTTTTTTATTACATGTGTTACTTGACCATGTACAGTGGTTTTTGGTATCATATAAACAGAGGTTTCCATCACCTTGCATGATCATTCTATATGGGTGATGGCCGTGTTTTTCAGAGTGTGATGCGAATATTACTCTTCTTTTTTCTTCACTACTTTTAGGAATTGAATAAACTACCCAGTTTCCATCAGTTTGCATGACAGCTTCATAACGGTCATTCCATGATACTAATTTACCTATAATTATTTAATCAAAAAAATAATTAATAATTAAAAATTTAAGAATCTAATATATAATTGATACTTACCAACACCTTCGTCTGAATGTAAAGTTTCATCAATTTGTAAAGTATCTTTAATCATTTTTATATGTTTTTATAAATAAATAAATAAAATAATAAATAATTTGTTTGTTTGTTTGTTTGTTTTTTTTAATGAAATAATAATATTGTTTTTTTGAATGAATATTTAATATTTTTTAAAAACTTTTTATAGTTTTTTTTTTCCTTTAATTATTTTATTTTTTATTTTACAAAATTATCTTTTTATTTTTTTGTGGTGATTGCGGTTATTTTGCTTGATAACTTTTAAAAATTAATAATGAATGATTCCGTTGAACAGTATCTAATTTGATTGAAATTTTTTTTTAGAAATCTCGATCTATTTTTTGCTTTGTATTTCTTTGTGGTTTTTTTTGAATTGGGAAAGCAAAAAGTTTTTTTTTGTGAAATTTTTTTTTTTAAATTTTTTTTTTTAGTGTGTTAAATATATTATATTATAATATGAAAGTAATAATGTATTAATGGGGAGAGATGCACGCCGATTTTTTAAAAAAATGAAAAATTTAAAAATAACTTTTTATTTTTATTTTTTTTTTATTTTTTTTTTTTTTATAAAACCCACACACCTTTTTTTTTTGTAATTGTATTTTTTTCTTTGGGAAAGGTTCCACATTAAAAAACAATGAAGAAATCTTAAAATTGTAGGGTTAACAAATCAAATCGATTGCGATTGTAAATATCGTTATATAAAAATTAAAATAATCTATCAAAAATGGGTTGAATAAAAAATAAAAATTCAAAAAAAAAAATAAAGTTATTTTTTGTAAGTAAAAAAAAAAATATAAATAGATTTTTGCTTTTATTTTAATTCATTCACTTATTTATTCTTTTATTGTTATATTATATTAATAATTTTAAATTATCTTTTTTTTTTTATCTTCAATTTAAATATAAAAAACCTTTTTAAAATGGCTTTAGATACCGCTGTTAATTCACAAATTACCGATGCTGTTGATGATGCTCAACAAACTTCAGTTGTTGATAAATCATGGAGTATTCCAAAATCAAGCACCGTTAAAACCAACTATCAAATCGATAAGCATTTAAAGTTATTAACTAATCCAGAGTCAATGGTCTTTATTGATAGTGAAGATAAATCAGAAAGTTCTACCATCAGTGTTGGTAAATTAAAATTACCAGTATGTATATTTGCTTATAATAAAACCATGGTAATATTAAATAGTTAGATATTAATTATTTTTTTATTATAGGTTCAAATTAAACCAGTTGCAGCTTTAAGAAGTTTTATTAGTAGTCAAACAGTTGTTGGAACCCAAGAGCACGAATTAACTAAAAAGAAAGGTTATAGCACAACATTTACCGCTAGTACTTCCTTAAAATCAAGCATTAGTGGTGGTATTGGTGAATGTGAGGCCTCATTCGAAGTTACAACCGAATTTAGTTATTCTCAAAATAGTTATGAGGAAAAGAGTGAAACTTGGACCACTACTCTTACAGAAGGTAGTTACACACTTTATCAAAATATTCTTTTATATGCATTCAAAGTTGATGCCGCAGCAGACCCAGCAATTCGTGATGTTTTCACTAAAGACAGTCCAGATCTTACTTTTTATCAAAGACCAAACACTCAAGAATGGTATTTATTTGTTCCAACTTATATGAATTCACCATTCACCATTAGCTTTAGCAGTGATACTTATGACCCAGTATCAGAAGACGATGTAATCTCTTATTTAATGAACAATGGATACAGTAAATGGTGCAAATTTTAAATAATCTAAAATACAAATTGTATTTTATTTTTTCAATCTTTTTTATTAAATAAAATAAATAAACTTTAAAATTATAATTTTTTTAAAATAATTTAAATAAATATTTTTATTTTATAATTAAGCAATTTTACATAATATTGGTTTATAAAATTATTAAATAATTCCCTTAATTACAACCACAGCTTCCAGTACCTAATAAACCATTGACAAGACCGCCAACAGTGCCAACAACAGTACCAACTAAAGCACCAGTAGTAACTAAAAGACCACCGACAAGATTTGGAACAAGGCCGCCATTACCACAGCCACCACCACATTGAACATTGTTTGAGCTTTGTAATGATGATGAGTTATAAGATCTCATTGAAGCTGATTTTGAAATTGATGAAGTATTACCGAGTGATGAAATTGAAGCTAAAAGAAAAGAAAATAAAATAAAAAATTAATACTTTATAAACTAAAAGTAATTTTTTTAATAAAATTAAAATATAACTTACCAAAAAGAGTCATTTTTAATTTAGTTTTGTATTAATTGATTTTTAATAATATAATGAAAAAAATAAAAAATTTTAATTCTTATTTATACTTTTTTTTTATATATATTTGTTTAAACAATCAAATAAAAAATAAATTAAAAAATAATATTTTAACTTAAAATATATTAAACAATAATTTAAATCACCGAAACAATCACAAGTCAGTTCAAATATTAGTTTATAATATAAAAGTATTATAGATTTGTGTTATTTTAGATTAGGTTATTTTTTTATCAGTATATGCATATTTTTATTATATTAACCACATTGTGTGTTACATTAATTAAATTTACCCCTTTTTTTTTTTCAATTTTTTTTATTAAAAAAAAAAATCTAATAGATTGTTAAATGATTTTGTGTGATTATATATAATCGATCATTATTTCAATATTTAAAATGGGTAAATATTTTATAACTATAAATGTTCACAATCTAAAGAAACTTCAAATATCAAAAGATTATTATATTAATTAGTTTTATTTTTTTTTATAAATTTTTCACTTTCAAAAAAAAAAATATAAATATAAAGTTTTTTTTTTTAAAAATAATCAATAATTTAAAAATAATTAACTTTAAAACTAAAATGACTCTCTTTGGTATATATATTTATAAAAATATATTATATTTTAAAATATATTTTAAAAAATAAAATTTTTTTAATTTTTAATTTTTTTTTTTTATTTAGCCGCAATTTCATCCCTCGGTAATACTTCATCAATTTCAAAATCAGCCCATTGAGATCTTACAATTCATCATCATTACAAAGCTCAAATAAAGGCCAATGCGGTAGGGTATGTGGTAAAGGTGGACTTGTTCCAAAGCTTGTGGGTGGACTTCCAAAGACTACTGGTGCTTTAGTTGGTACTGTTGTTGGACTGTTGGCGGTCTTGTCAATGGTTTATTACGAACTGGAAACTGTGGTTGTAATTAAAATCACTAAATATCCAAACTAACACTAGCTTTAAGCACAAAGTTTGGGTTGCAATTAAAAATCAATTGTAAATTTAAATAAAGTTAAAAACTATTTATTTTGTAAACAAAATTTCAAAAATGCTTTTATATTGTAAAATTAATTTTTTTATAAATTTTTGTTTTAATTTTTCTTATATAAGGTTTACTTAAATTAACTTTGATATAGAAATAAAAATCTTTTGAAAATAAT
>NW_003519373.1:39599-102003 GCF_000190715.1 Dictyostelium purpureum
CCGCCATGATGCCAACCGCAGGCCAAATAAAGCACCAGTAGTAACTAAAAGACCACCGACAAGATTTGGACCAAGGCCACCATTACCACAGCCACCACCACATTGAACATTGTTTGAGCTTTGTAATGATGATGAGTTATAAGATCTCATTGAAGCTGATTTTGAAATTGATGAAGTATTACCGAGTGATGAAATTGAAGCTAGTAATTTTAATAAAAAAAAATTAGTTTTAAAAAAACTTTAAATATTTGTATATTTTTTATATGTACCAAAGAGAGTCATTTTTGAGTTTGAATTAATATTTAGATTTAATGATTATTTAAAAAAAAAACCCTCAATTTATATTTTTTTTTAATATAAAAATAAAAAATAAAAAAAAATTTAAAAATTATTATAAGTTCTAAATATTAGAAAATAGTTAAGATATAATATATATAGTTAAAATATTTATTTTCCCATTTTAAATATTGAAATAATGATCGATTATATATAATCACACAAAATCATTTAACAATCTATTAGATTTTTTTTTTAATAAAAAAAAAAAAAAAGGGGTAAAATTAACACACACCCCAGTTAATATAAAAATATATGCATATACTGATAAAAAAATAACCTAATCTAAAATAACACAAATCTATAATACTTTTATATTATAAACTAATATTTGAACTGACTTGTGATTGTTTCGGTGATTTAAATTATTGTTTAATATATTTTAAGTTAAAATATTGTTTTTATTTGATTTTTTATTTGATTTTTTATTTGATTTTTAATCTAAAAATATAAAAAAAAAGTATAAATAAGAAATTAAATTTTTTATTTTTTCATTATATTATTAAAAATCAATTAATACAAAACTAAATTAAAAATGACACTTTTTGGTAAGTTATATTTTAATTTTATTAAAAAAATTACTTTTAGTTAATATTTAAGTATTGATTTTTTATTTTCTTTTAGCTTCAATTTCATCACTCGGTAATACTTCATCAATTTCAAAATCAGCTTCAATGAGATCTTATAACTCATCATCATTACAAAGCTCAAACAATGTTCAATGTGGTGGTGGCTGTGGTAATGGCGGCCTTGTTCCAAATCTTGTCGGTGGTCTTTTAGTTACTACTGGTGCTTTAGTTGGTACTGTTGTTGGCACTGTTGGCGGTCTTGTCAATGGTTTATTAGGTACTGGAAGTTGTGGTTGCAATTAAAATTGCTAACTATCTAACAATGTATTTAAAATAAAATCCATTTATTTATTTTTATAAAATTTAACATTTTTTATTTAATATTGGGTATTTGATTAGAAAATAAAGTTTTCTTTTGAGTTTTCTTTTTTTATTTAAACTTTATTATAATTAAATTTTGTAATTTATATAAAAATATATAAACATCTATATTAACTGAGATTTTAAAGTTTCCGAGATTTATTTATTCTATATATTGTTTTAAAAAATGCTAGTGGAATAATAAAAAATATAGATCAACATAGAGTTTTGATATCTTATAAAAGAAAAAAAGTAAATAATGAAAAAAGTTTTCAATTAAATAGTAATGTTATAAATTTATTATTTTTGTTATTTTGATACAAAAAAACCAAATTTTAAAAATTTAATTGCAACCACAGTTACCACCACCTAATAATGAACCAACAGTACCAACAACGACTGGAACTAATTGACCAGCAACACTACCAACAGTGCCAACAACATTGCCTAATAAAGCACCAACTGGAGCATTAACACCAACAGTTGCACCACCTTCACAACCACAACCACCAGCACTGCTGTTAGCACCTTGTTAACCTGATGCCCCCCCTAATGCTAAAATTGATCTTTTTGATCTTGAGCTGACGTTTCCGAATGAAGAGATAGCAGCTAAAATATTTAAAAATAAAATTTTAATTAATAGCTTTTTTTTATAGTTTATGTTTGTAATATTTACATAAGATTGACATTTTAATTTATTAGTTTTTGAATTGTTTGATTTGTTAATGAAATAAAAAAGAAAAAAAAACTTTTATTTATAGTGAAAAAAAAAACCAATTTTTTTTTTTTTAATTAAACCAATAAAATTAAATAATTTTTCTAAATAATAGATTGTTCTCCATGGTATCCCAAAACCACTTTGTAAAAAAATCAAGTACATCTAAAAGAGCCAAATAGATTTAGTATTACTACATTTCACAGATTATATTAAAAAAATTATTTAGAAAACTCAAATTTAAAGTAAATGAAAAAAAAATTAATAAAAAAACAAAACATTTTATAAACATTCTTAAAATTATAAAAAAATAAATAAAACGAATTAAAATGAATCAATATGAGTAAAACTAATATTTTTAACCATTTTAAATCATCCAGTATGCATCATATTAAATAAGTATAATTTTTTATCGATTTTTTTTAATGATTGTTATGGTGATTGTTATTGTGTGGTGATGACGGGTTATGAATGGTAATTTATCATTTTTTATTATAAATTGTTTAAACACACATTAAAAAAGATTTATGTGTTTAAAATATCCTTAAAACAATTAAAACAATCGTTTTATAAAATAATTTGTTTGTGTGTGTTTATGTGTGTTTGTGTGTGTGTCTGTGTGAGCTATATTGTTAAAAATTATTATAGTATATAAAATTTTATCTAAATTGGTAAAAAAAAAATAGTGTGTGGGATTGGTAAAAAATAATTAAAGGGGAATTAATAAAGCAAACTATTTTTAGATACATCCAAAAATTGTGTGTAAAAGTGTGTGTGTTTCATTTTAGTTAAAGGTTACCTTATAAGGTTTATTTTCTATTGTCAATAATTTTTTATACTTTTTTTTTTTATTTATTAATTTATTATTATTTATAAAAATAATTGTAATTTAAAATCAAAACTACAAAATTTTTACACTTTAATACCTTAATTAATGATATTTATTAAATTTATATGAAAAAATTACTAATGTATTTATTTATTCTATGATTAACCTTTGATTAACCAATTAAAATGTTCCTTTACTACAATCCATAATTTAATTATTTAATTATTTATTTAATTAATTTTTAATCAACAATTAAAACAAAAAAAAAAAAACTATAAATAAAAAAATTTTAAATTTTATTTGTCAACAAATTAAAAATCAATTTAATTAAAAAAACTAATAAATCAAAATGTCAATCTTATGTATGTTTCATTTTATTATTTTTATATAAATATAAACTAGTATTAATTATTATTTTATAGCTGCTATCTCTTCATTCGGTAACGTCAGCTCAAGATCAAAAAGATCAATTTTAGCATTAGGCGGTGCATCAGGTTTACAAGGTGCTAACAGCAGTGCTGGTGGTTGTGGTTGTGAAGGTGGTGCAACTGTTGGTGTTAATGCTCCAGTTGGTGCTTTATTAGGCAATGTTGTTGGCACTGTTGGTAGTGTTGCTGGTCAATTAGTTCCAGTCGTTGTTGGTACTGTTGGTTCATTATTAGGTGGTGGTAACTGTGGTTGCAACTAAACTATTTAAAACAATTGTTTTGTTAAAATTACTAAAATCGTAACATCATCTTTATCATTACAAATTATTAAAATAAAAAAAAAGAAATAAAATTGCTATTTTTTTAATTCAGAAAAAAAAAAAAATTTCATTTTTCTTATTTTGGATCATTTCTATTAATAATCAAAAAAAAACAATTAATAATTATTATTTTTTTTGTATTTGATAAAAAAAAAAATTTTATTTTTTTTTATTTTTTTTTATTTTTCACAAAATTTTTTTTTTTTTATAATTTTTTTTTTAAATTAATTTTTCTAACTTCAAAATTTATTTATTTTATTTTTTTT
Organism: Dictyostelium purpureum; assembly: GCF_000190715.1. NCBI lineage: Eukaryota > Evosea > Eumycetozoa > Dictyosteliales > Dictyosteliaceae > Dictyostelium > Dictyostelium purpureum. Next base: position 43,423 of record NW_003519373.1, read on the forward strand.
TTCTTTTTTTTTCACACACATCATATAAATATTCATAAATAGTATAATAATATAAAATGTCAACCCCAGATGATATTGAATTTAAAGCTGGTAAAGCTCAATTAGTTGATAAAACTGTTACATCAGATAACAGAAAAGGTTTCTTAAAATTCAACGTTGTATGTAGATCACACTTTATATATATTTTAATAAAGTAGAAAATTTCTAATTCAAAACTATTAATCTACATTAGACAGGTGATGGTTTAATTCTTGTTTCATGGAGACCACGTGACTCATCAGCATATGAAGATGTAAGTATCTATATTGTGCAAAACTATTTTACCCAAATGTTGCATTATTCCTAATATACTTTTTATTTCTATTTCTTTAGGAATTTTATTTTGCACCAGGTGAACTTAAATTTGTTAAAGTTGAAGCTTGTAAAACTGGTAGAATGTATTATTTAAATTTTTCAGATTCAAATCATAAAGAATTTTTCTGGTTACAAGAACCAGATGCCTCTAAAGATGCTAAAATTGAAAAAGCAATTAAATTAATTGAAGATTTTGTTCCAATGGGTAATTAATATAACATTTTTTAAAAAAGATTGTTTTGTATTTTTTGTTTTTAAACATGACATATTGTTTTTTTTTTTTATCAATTATATTCTATTCACTAATTAAAAATATTATTTTTTATAATATATATAAAAAAAAAAAGTATAAAAAAAGGAGAATGTAAAATTAAAACAAAAAAAAACAAAAAAAAAATAAAAAAAATAAAATAAAAAAAATATATTTCATCAAAAACTAAAAATAATAACAATAATATGTCATGTCATCTTTATTTTAGAATCAAATATCTTTTTTTTTTACTATTTCTATTTAAACTTTATTAACAAAAATAAAATAAATAAAATTTTTAGATGATGATCAAATGCCAATTGACTCAACGCCAGCTCCAAACCAAACCTCTACACAACCAACAGCTCCAACTAAACAACCAGAAACCAAAACCAATAATACAGCTACACCAGCACCATCATCAACAGGATATATTTCAACACCAAGCCAATCTGTAAATAAGTCAAGTGCAACCACATCAGAAACACCATCACAAATACCAAATATGGATTTATTTAAGGATATATTTTCAAAACTTCCAGCCCAACCAAAACAACCACAAGTTACATTAGGTAAAATAATGACTGCTGAAAATTTAATTCCTTTCCTTAGAGACAATCCAAGTATCAAACAAGATTTATTACAACATCTTCCAGAAGAATGTGCTCAAGATCCAAGCAAGCTAAATGAAATTTTATATTCTCCACAATTTCTTCAATCATTAGAAACACTCGACTATGCTATTTTTGAAGGTCATGGTGCTGAAATTATATCATTATTAGGTTATGAACCAACTTTAGCTTCCCAAAGAGGTGTCGAAGGTTTTTTAACAAATATACAAGAGGAATGTAAAAAAAAACAAAAAAAATAAATAAAATAAATTATATAGATGATACCTTTAATTGTGGGTTTTATAATAAAATATTTTAAATAATAAATTGGTTTTTTTTTAACAAATTTATATATAAATAATGTATTTATTATATTTTTAAAATTTCCTAAATTACATAATAATATATAAAATATATTATTAAACTATTAATTGTTGTGTTGAGATTTATTTGGTTCTATTAGTATACAGCTAATATATTATGTATTATTAATAATATAAAATATATTGATTGAAAAAATAAATATGATAGTAAAAAAAAACAAAAGCATTAAAATGATACTATTTAATTGGTATTACTATTTGCTATTGTAGTTGTATAATTATTTGTATTGGTATATAAATCACTGGTATTATTTAAATTGTCAACATTAATAGTATTATTACTAGTGCCATTACTGCCACTACTATTACTACTACTATTGTCAAAACTATTAGATGTATTATTATTATGACTATGATTATGATTATTATTATTATTACTGTTATTATTTAAACTTTCATTTAAAGGTGGTGATAGTGGTTGACAATATTCTGATGATGATGTTAAACTATTATGAATATTTCTTTTATGTTGATTATGAAGCTCAATTTTTTCAGGTGAAATATTTGGTGGTGGTTCTAAAACATCACTTGAGCATGATGATTTTGGTGATGCTGTTGAATAATTACTTGTGTCATTTGTAGATGGTGGTGGTTGTGGTGGTGGTGATTGATGTTGTTTCATCCTTTGTTGTTGTTGATATAATGCAAATATCATCTTTTGCTCCTCGACTGAACAATCATCAAACATCATTTCTGGATGCTTTAACATATCATATGCTGTTACTATAAAAAGAAAAATATAAATTGTTAACAAATTATATTTAACCAATTAAAACCATTATAAAACTACTTACAATAACTATTATCATTTATTGGACGAGCAGTAAACGAGCTTATTTGACTATCTAAATTTGGTTTTAGGGTATTTGAAAAGAATATACAAACAGATTCGAAAAAGAAAGAAGGTCTTTCACTATTATGACCACCAGCCAACAATAATCTATTCTTATCACCAGAGTATTTTTCATATAAACGTTCGGAGTGATGGGGTCTAACAAAGTTATCAGCCTCACCATGAGCAAATAAAGCAGGTATAAATACTTGATCTGCAACAGGCATAATGTCTAATTCCTTTATATCAAAATGAGCCCTCTTTTTTATTGAACTTCTGACCATTTTCAAACCCAATGAAATCATAAGCTTTGGAAGTTTTTGAACAGCGGAATGAACTAATTCCTCTGCGACTTTATATAATGAACTAAATGGACTATCTAATACCATGCCTGCAATTGAAGGATCTTCTCTTGCATATAAAATTGATGTTACTGCACCCATACTTCTACCCCATAAACCAATTGTCGATATTTTGCCTGTCTCTCTTAAATGCTTTACAATTACACCTACATCATCCTTTTCATAATAACCTAAAGATACATATTGACCACCACTTAATCCACTACCACTAAAATCAAATACTACTACTGAAATATTCATTGGTAATAAAGTTCTAACACACTCCATTGCATCCAGTCTACATCCACTATTACCATGACAATAAATTACACATGGTTGTTTTCTTTATAAAAAAAAAAAAATAACTATTAATATGATGATACCAAAATGCAATAGTATTAATATGATGATACTTACTCTCCAGTTTCCCAATATTCTGATTGTTTAAAATGGCTACACTGAATTGAGTGACCTCTAGGGTTAATTAATTCGAAATCATTTCTAACATAAGTTCTTAGTGGATGACCTAGTGAAAATGCTTTAGGACCTAAATCATCTATAGTATAATAATATCTTGGTGGTCTAATAATCATATTGCATAATGCATCATAATGAGCACTAACATTAAAAAGTGATGGTTGTTGTTGCTGTTGTTGTTGTTGTTGTTGTTGCTGAGCTTGTTGTTGAGCTTGTTGTTGAGCTTGTTGTTGAGCTTGTTGTTGAGCCTGTTGTTGGGCATTATTATTAGTATTTGTAGTAGTTGTGGTTGTCGTAGTAGTTGAACCTGCTGAGCTACTACCTGAACTTGCATTACTATCACTACTTTTATTTAAACAATGACTACTTTGACTTGTATTACTCTTATTTAAAGTGTTGCTATTATTACTTGTTTTTAAACTATTTGAACTTTGACTCTTTCCATTTTGTGATACAGATAAATATGTTCTTGTCATTTTTAAATATCACTATATAAATTTTTTTTCAATCTAATTCTAATAACTATATAGCTATTTTAACTATACCTAAATTAATCTTTTCTTTCTTTCTCTTACTAGACCTAATTAAATGAATAATACTATAAATATTATATAAAGAAAAAAATTTATGATTAATATTTAATTATAATAATATTGATATTAAAATAACAAAAAAAAACAAATTGATATGAATGAAATATGGGTGAGTTTTTGAAATGGAATGTTTGAGAAATTATAATAAAAAAAATAAAAAAAAGAGATACAAAATAAATAAATACAAATGACAATAGAAAGAGGTTTATTAGCTTGTTGTTTTATTATATATATAATTTGTCGCTATAAATAGAGTATTTATAAAAATGACAAGAAACCAATTATTATTATTGGCTAATTAATATATATAAACAATAAATAATGAATGATATTATTATTTATTTTGAGGGTGATGAAAAACCAATATTGTATTTTATTTTTTTTTAAATTAATAAATATTAAATAAATTAAAAAAAAAAATATCACCTCTATTAAAATTATTTTTATTTATATATATATATATTGTATTTGTATTTGATATAATTTAATATTAACTTTATACAATACATATAATTTATTTTTTTTGTTTATTAATTTTATTTTTTTTTTTATTTTTTTTTTTTGTTATTTTAAAAATTAAAGTTGAAAACACTATAAATACTATGTATAAATATAATAATGTTTTGTGTGTGAATGGATTATGAATTTATTATTATTATTTTTATTACTAACATTCTAACACACCCTAGCACACATAAGTTAAACACACACACTTATCTGCACTAAAAACCCAATACACCTAATTTTATTATTTTATTATTTTATTTTTTTACATACATTTAAATAATATAAATAAATAAATAATGAATAATAAAACAAATATTATTATTATATAATAATATATTTTATATATATATGTAAAAATATATATATATTAAGAATATAGAAAAAAAAAAAAAAAAAAAAAAAAAAAAGCAAACGCTTAATTATAATACAAAAAACTATTTTATTATTTTTTAATTTTTTATTATTATTTTTTTATTATTTTAAATTTTAAATTTGATAACAACAATCCAAAAAAAAACAATAAAAAAAATAAAAAAAATAAAAAAAAATAAAAAAAAATAAATTTAAAAATAAAAATAATATTTTAATTGAATTATTTTAAATTCTTTTTTTTTTTTCATAAAAAAAATTCATAAAATAATAGTATTTCTATATTCATATGAAAGCTTTCTATAAACAATCTCCCACAAAAACTAATCAACCAAGTTCATTATTGTGTCAATATGTGTGTATGTTCTTGTGAGTGGGTGTTTATTTTTAAATTTTTTAAAAAAAAAAAAATTGTGTGGTCTGGGTGAAATTTTCATCATTATCATAATAAAAATGATAACAGTTGATGAGAAAGAGCAGTTGTGCACATTGATTGGAGTAAACAGAGGGTTTTGAAGTGCATTATCATAAATTTTTCTTTTTTTTTTTTTTTTGTTTTAACTTACAAATTTCTTGTTTATTTTTAAAAAAAAACTTATATATAATGATTAAAAGTGGGTGATCAATAAAACTGTGGTTTTATTGTTGAGTTATTTTTAAAAGATATGAATATTATCTTTCAAAAATTATATTATATTATATTATGGGTGGTTGAACCAAATAAAAAAAAAAAAAAAAAAAAAAAAGAAAAATGGGTGGGTTTTAGAGGTAATGGTATTATATTAATTTGATTATCGCACGATTTACTTTAATTTTGCATTGTTAAAATATATTTTTATAATATAATTTTGCACACAATTGTTATTAATAAAAAAAAAAAATAAAAAAATTAATTTTATATTTTTTAATTTTTTTTTAATTTTTCTTTTTTTTTTTTTTTTTTTTAATCAACCTAACCACACCAATACACCCATCCAATTAATTTATTTTAATCTAAATTAATTATCGGAAATGTCAACATCAACATCTAATAATAGTAACAATAATAATCATAATAATCATAATAATAATAATATAACAAATAATAATATTAAACCAGCAATTAATATAGATAATAAAATATTTATTGAAATTAATGAAAATATAATAGATTTAAATTATTGGTTTGATTTAGTATCAGATGATGCAAGCGGTGCAACCTCATCCTTTTTAGGCACAACAAGAAACGAATTTAAAGGTAAAGGTGTTTTCAAGTTAGAATATGAAACCTATAAACCAATGGCATTAAAAGAGATTGAAAAAATATGTAAAAAGATTTTAGAAGGTTTCGAAAACGATATTAAAAAAATAGGGGTAATCCATAGAATTGGTGAAGTGCCTGTTGGTGAAGCCTCAATACTTATTGTAATTTCAAGTGGTCATAGAAAATCATCTTTGGAAGCTGTACATTATGCAATTGATACCATCAAATCGACAGTACCAGTTTGGAAAAAGGAATACTATACAGACGGCTCTCAATGCGAATGGAAAGGTAATTGCGAATCGTGCCATTACCATGACCATAAAATATAGCAAACAAATAAAACCAAAATATATTTGGTAATTAATATTTTCTTTTTTTTTTTTTTTTGTTTTGTTTTGTTTTGTTTTGTTTTTCAACTTTTTTAATATAATAATATATTATTAAATATTATTAAATATTATTTATTTATTTTTAATTATTTTTAATTATTTTTTAATGTTTTGGTTTTGGACTATTACCTGGCCAGTTATAACCAAGTGATCTTACGAAACCAAATTTCTTTGATAATTCATCAGCTGATTTTGGACCACGTGAGCCAAATTTATATGGTTCTGGTTGAACTTTAAGATTTTCGATTTGTTCGAGGAGTGGAGTGAAAATTTGCCAAGCAACATCTAATTCATCATCTCTAACGAAAAGATTATGATCTCCCTTAATAGCATCGAGAATTAAACGTTCATAAGCATCTGGTAAATCAAGATTTTCGAATCTATGACGATATGATAAATCTAACTCTGTTTGTTCGATGCTCTATAAAGATTATAAAAAAAAAAAAAAAAAAAAGTGATATTAGTCATTATATTTTATATTATATATTAAATTTTTAAAATTATAATTACATTTTCTAAACCTGGTTTTTTAGTTAATAATTTTAAGTAAACAGCTTCACCTGGTTGAATTCTCATTACTAACTCATTTCTTGAAATTTCTTCATCTCTAAAGAGGAAATTATCTGGACGTTTAAATTGAATTCTAACTTCAGTTTTTCTTTCGTCTAAAGCTTTACCACATTTTAAGATGAATGGCATACCTCTCCAACGTGGGTTGTTGATGTGGAAAACAGCAGCAGCATAGGTTGGAGTTACAGAGTCTTTTGGAACACCATCGTCGTCAGTGTATGATGGGTGTTTACCTGAATCATCAGATACATACTGACCTAAAACAACTTCGTCTAATTTAATTGGTTGAATGCATCTGAGTAATTTAACTTTTTCATTGGTAATATCGTCGGCATTTAATGAAACTGGTGGCTCCATTGCTACTAATGAGAGTACTTGAAGTAAATGATTTTGCATAACATCTCTGATAATACCAAATTGGTCAAAGTAACCACCTCTACCTTCGGTACCAATATCTTCTTTGAAGGTGATTGTAATGGATGAGATGTGTGATTTGGACCATAATGGCTCGAATACAGCATTGGCGAAACGAAGAACCATTAAATTTTGTACCATTTCTTTACCAAGATAATGATCAATACGGAATAAATCCTTTTCTTTAAATAATTTACCTAAATCATTGGCTAATTGTCTACTTGTAGTTAAATCACGACCAAATGGCTTTTCAACAATAACTCTTGACCAACCACTCTTTGACAATAAAGAGCCTTGAATACCAATACTAACTTCAATAAAAATTGATGGTGGAATGGCCATATAAAATAAACGATTGTGTGCTACACTACTTGCCTTCTTTTGTTCTTCGGCATCAATTAATTTTTCAAATTCATCATAAGCTTTCTTTTCATCATATTGACCAGAATGATAATGTAATAAATTTAAAAATTCTTGTTTTTTTTCTTCATTGCCTTTTAATCTGTAAATTAAATAAAAAAAATATTAATATAACTTTTTTGGAATATTTTTTTTTTTCGGAGATAATGATCATATTTCGCACGCCTTTTCAAAAAAATTTTTTTTGAAAAAATAAAAATTTACGTATTTTTTTCGGAAGTGATCATTATCAATAAAATAAATACATACCCTTGGGCAATTCTCTTCTTGAAATCACTAATTTCAATATGTGATCTAGCATAACCATAAATAATTGTAGTTGATGGTAATAAGTCTCTAAGGAATAAACTAAAGAGTGCTGGATAAGTTTTCTTTTTAGCAAGATCACCTGATGCACCCAATACTACAACAGTTAATGAACGATTATCTGGACTTGAACTCATTGTTGTTTCTTCTTTTAATATTTTATTATTATTTGTTGTTGTCAAACTGCTACCCAATGGAAATCTATCTCTAAATATTTTCATTTTAATATTGTTGTTTATTATTTATTATTTTTTTTTGTTTTAATTTTTGAAAAAGAGGGAAAAAGTGTTAATAAGTTTTTAGAAAGTATATGAATAATAATATATGTGGTATAAAGATAATTATTATTTGAATAAAAAGATATTATTTGAATATAAAGAATTTATATGAGGTTAGAAAAAAAAAAACAATTAAACAAACAAATAATAAACAACAATATTTGATAAATGAAATAAATTAATAATGAATTATTGTAGTTTTATTTTTATAATAAATAATAAATCCATTGACATTTTTTTTTTTTTATAAAATAAAATAAATAAAATAAACCACTATATATTATTATTAATTAAACATTTTGTAGAAAAATTACTGTAACTGTAATACTGAATGAGCAATGAAGTTTTTATTATTATCTTTACTATTAATAATAATATTATTATTTAATATATTATTATAAGTACTATTATAGATTTGAAATAAATTTAATAATGAAACAACAGTGAATGTGTATAATAAAATGGTGCTAATAATTATTATTAATTTACCTATTGTGTGCGAGTATATATAATATTAAAGTTGTGTTTTTAAAATGTTATTTTATTGTGAAGTAAATAAAAAAAAAAAAAAAAATTTTAGATATCTATAAAAATAAATTAATTTTACTATATTAATACAAAATAATTACTTGTGATATCTAAGACTGAAAACAATAATTAATACAATAATAACAAATGAAATAAAAAACTATTTATCCTGTTTGTATTTTAATTTAAATAAATAAATAAATGAATGAATGGGTAAATAAATAAAAAAAAATAAAAAATAAAAAATTTTGAAAAATTTTAAAAAAATAAATTATGAAATTATTTCACACCCTACTTTCTGTGTGTGTTATATTAAAATTATTAAAATAAAAATTTTTTTTTAATAAAAAGAAAATAATTTTTTTTTTTTTGGGTGCTCTTATGTTCACTTTTTATCAAAAAAAAAAAAATCCAATTTAATTTTTTTATTTTTTCAAATTATTTATTTTTTATTATTGATTAATAAAAGAATTTCTTATAGCATCCAGCTTCCAGAGGAATAGGGAATTCCCAATGATCAAAATAATTAAATTAAATTTAATAAATGACAAATTTTTATTAAAACAATACAAAAAAGAAAAAAGAAAAAAAAATTTTCAAAAAACGGATCAAAGAATCTTTTTTTTTTTTTTTTTTTTTTTTTTTAAATTTTTTATTTTATTTTTCATTTTCATTTTTTTTTTTTTTTTTGAAATTTATAGTTAAATTAAATTGGTTCTTGTGCCATAATAAGATTCATTATCTTTTTTTATTTTTTTTTATTATAATTGTTAGTAATGTTCTTTATTCTATTAAAGTCTAAAAAAAACTTTGAATTGTTTTCGTGGTTTTGTGTTTTTAAAATTATAATTAAAAAAACCGAATGGTATATTTATTAAAATTTTATTTGTTTTATTGTTTATTTTTAAATATATCTTTATGGTATATTAATTCCCCATTTGTTTATATTTAATGCTCTTATAATAATTTGATTCAATGAGTCTAAAATAAATATTAATTAAAAATAAATAAAATAAAAAAATTTAAATTTTTAAATTTTTTTTAAATTTTTTTTAAAATTTTTTTATAATTATTTTTTTTAATGTTAAATTTTACACAATTAAATATTTTATTATAATTTGACACATAGATATCTATAGAATATAAATTAAACAAAAAGATTTTAGACCAGTTTTATATTTTAATTGATACCAGTTTTATAAAATAACCAATAAAACTACACAATAATAAACAACAACAATATAGTAATAGTAACATTGCAGTATAATAAATTATGTCAACATATAAAAAAGTTAGTTCACAAATTGTATCATCTAAAAATGTTGGTATGGGTAGTACCTATTTAAAAGAAAGAAAAGATTTAAATAAAAATGAAGATACAAATAAATTAAAAGATGAATTAAATCAAAAGGAATTAAAGTCACTTGAAAAGAAAGGTTTATCAAATACAGTTACTATAGAGGATGATAAAGATTTAATAAAATTAAAAAACCAATTAATTAAAGAAGATGAAGAAGAAAAACAAGAGAATTTAAAAAAAAGAAAAGGTATCGATGATGATGATACTGACAGTTCAGAAGACGAAAGTGAAAGTGATAACGAATCTTCAAAGCATAGAAATAAAATAAACAAATTTAATAATGACACCAATGGCAGCAATAACGATGATAACAGCGAGTCAGATGACAGTAACAACGACTCTGATGATTCAGATGATTCAGACGATTCAGATGATGAAGAAGAGTTAATGAGAGAATTGGAAAAGATTAAAAGAGAAAAAGCAGAGCAACAAAAGAAAAAAGAGGAAGAGAAAATAAAAGAGTTGGAAAAAGAGCGTTTGGAAAGAGTGGCCCATGGTAATCCTTTATTAAATAATAGTGGTGGTGGTAGTGGCGGTGGTGGTAACTATTCAACCAATAAAAGGTATGTGTTATTTATCATTGTAGTATAATTTAAAGGTACTATTATCTTTACTAATTATTATTTGTTTTTTCTATAATTACTATTAAATAGCTGGCTTGATGATGGTGTATTTAAGAATCAAGCAAGAGACGAACCAACTGTAAAGAAAAGATTTATTAACGATACAACTAGAAACGATTTTGCTAAAAAGTTTTTATCAAAATATATAAAATAATAATAAAACAAACAAAAATTATTTAAATTTAAAAAAGTGTTTATCTTTATTTTTAGGGTTGCTTATTTTATTTTTTCAGTCACCAGAATGAGGATAATTATTATTTGTTATCAGAATGCTGTTTTTTTTTTTTTTTTTAAATTTTATTTAAATATTTAATTTTTTTTTTAAATTTTTTATTTAAATTTTTTATTTTTTTTAATTTTTTATTTTATTATTTTTAACAAGTGAATAATTTATATTATTATTGTAACAATACTATGAAATAAAACTCATATTATATACATTATACACACACACATATACACACAGATATAAAATGGTTGTAATAGATACAAATTTAAAAGTTGAAGAACAATCAATTCTATATCATATCAATTCATCAGATGTATATAATTTATTGCAAGATATATCAGGATCAAAATTAATAGTGGATTTAAGATCAAAGGAGAAATATGATGTTTCGCATATTAGAACAGCAATTAGTTTACCACCTCCACCTTCACCAGATTCAAATACAAATTCTACCATCAAATCATTTAATATTAATAAATATATTGGCTCAAATGCAACAGCAAAACATTGGAATTTAATATTTAATAGAGTTGTAGTTTATAGTGATAAGCCATTTCTATATAGTATCGACGAGTTGGAGCATTTGGACGAGTTTAATTATACTGGTATTGTGGATTTAAAAAGAGAAGATTGGGATCATGTTTTGCTTAAATACTTTTTGTCAAAAAGAAAGAAAACTAAAATTATGGTATTCCAAGATGGTTTCAACACGTTCCATTCCAATTATCCATTTATGTGTAATTCTTCCACTATAAAAGTAACAGGTTCGCTCTATCCATCAGAAATTATCATAAACTTTTTATATTTGGGTGGCACTGAAAATGCAGCCACAAAAGAACAATTACAGAATTTAAGTAAGTTTAATATAACGATTACCTCACAAATTACTATTTTATAAAATATCGTTTATACTAATGTTCATCTTTACTCATTTTTAGAAATTACACATATAGTTAATATGGCATCAGAGCTTGACGATGTTTATCCACATACATACAAGTACTATAGGGCAGATTTAGATGATAGACCAAAGGCAAACATTTATCGACACTTTCAACCAGTTATTGATTTTATAAATGCAGCAAAAAGAGAAGGTGGCAGAGTATTGGTTCATTGTGCAATGGGTATTTCAAGAAGTACAACCGTGGTTTTAGCATACTTGATGAAAGAGGATCATTTATCTTTCAATGATGCTTATAAATTTGTAAAATCAAAACGTACTTTTGTAAATCCAAATCATGGTTTTATTACTCAACTAAAGGAATATGATGCATTTTTAATTAAAGAAAGAGAAAGGGAACATGAGCAACAAAATGATGAAATGAAGAGATTAAAACTTAATAGTATAAAGGAAGAGAATACCGGTAGTGTTATTCCAATGAACAATAATAAATTGGTGTCAGAAAGCACAGTAGCATCCAAAAATGATATCAAAATAAAGCCACATGACAAAACGAAGGGTTCACAAACCAACTCAAACAAACTAGAGCCAGATAGTATTATAAATGAAAATAATAATGACAGTGATATTGAAATGAAGTCACAAAATGATATAGAGGATTCACCACTAGTATCATTTGGATTACCCATTTTACCAAATAGAGAAATCTCAAATTTAGAGCCAATCATTTTAAAAGATGCACCAACTGCAGCAACAGCAGTTGTCAAAAACCAGTTGCCAAATCAGTCATCACAAACAATACAGTTAGATCAATCTCAATCAAAACCGGACCAATTAAAACAAGAAAATCCTCAATTCTTGCCAACAACTCAATCACTATTAACAAAATCCCAATTATTACCAGGAGCAAAAGTAAAAACTGTTGATATTATCTCTAATTCACCAATTATTGAGGATTCAATTTTTAAAATGTCAGAGCAACAATCACTTTCAGAAAAACAACCCAATAACAATACTTCACCAAAAATACCTCAATCATCATTGTAAAAAAATAATTATATTAATAAAGATTGTTTTGTGTTTGTGTAATGTTTGCAAAAGAAAAATATGTGGTTTGTGTATGTATATTGATTGTATTCAAAGATTGAGAAGCCATCATTAAATATTTCTTGGATATGTGGTTGAATTGGTTCAGTAGTTTGTGATGATGAAACCAATTGTTTTATTTGAAATTAATAGTTACTAAACTTAGTTTAATTTTATTATAATTTATTTTGAATTTGTTTAATTTTAATTTTTTTTTTTTTTTGTTTTTTTTTAAAATTTTTTTAAGGGTATATTCAAAGAATTTTCCACTTTTTTTTAAATTTGTTGAAATTTTTTTTTTTTTTCTAAACAAAAAACAAAACAAAAAAAAAACTATTTATTTAAAATTAAAAAATAAAATAAAGATAAAAATAAATAAAAATAAAGATAATAAAATAGATAAATAATATAATAATAAATATAATAATAAATAAAATGGTTATAATTGAAAAAAATATTAAAGATGATGAGCCATCTATTCAATATTTAAATAATTCAACATATATATTCAATTTGTTGCAAGATACAAGGAGATCTAAAATAATAATTGATGTTAGATCAAAAGAGGATTACGATAAATTACATATCAGAACAGCAGTTAATGTTCCTCCACCATCACCATTTGGAATTAGCGAAAAGGATAAAGAGGGCAATATATGGATTAAAAATTTTGATATTGCCACATATATTGCATCAATACCTAAAGTTAAACTATGGAATGTTTTATTTCAAAAAGTTGTGGTATACAGTGACAGAGAATTCAAAGATTATACAAACGATTTCGTCAATAAAAAAGAAGAAGAAATTAATGGCAAAAAAACTTCATATGAGGTTAGTTTTAAATTATCTGATTGGGAAGATGTAGTATTACAATACTTTTTGACCCAAAGAAAAAAGTCAAAAGTCACTGTGTTCCAAAATGGTATTGTTTCATTCGAATCCAACTATCCATTCGTCTGTAATCCATCCGATGTTGTAATAGCCGAGCCAATGTATGCTTCTGAAATTATAGAAAACTTTTTATATTTAGGTGGCCAATCAAATGCTGAAATTAGAAAGCAAATTAAAAATTTAAGTAAGTTTATTAATAAACAGTAACAATAAATTAATAAATTAGGATTGAATATTAATAAACAATTTTTTATCAATATTATAGAAATTACACATATTGTAAATATGGCATCAGAATTAGAGGACTCTTATCCTCATATTTATAAATACTATAGAGCAGATTTAGATGATACACCAAGAGCAGATATTCATCAACATTTTGTACCAATTATAAATTTTATTAATTTAGCTAAACAAGATGGTGGTAGAGTACTAGTTCATTGCGCAATGGGTATTTCAAGAAGTGCTTCCGCAGTAATAGCATACTTGATCAAAGAAAATCAAATGTCGTATCAAAATGCATTTGTATATGTAAAATCAAAAAGATCTTTTATTAATCCAAATTTTGGTTTTGTTTCCCAATTAAAAGATTTTGAATTTTTTTTAAAAAATGAAAAAAAACCAAAATCAGAATCAGAATCAGCAACACAAACATTAGATAGTTTGGTTACAGATATTAGTATTCAGTTGAATGTTAATAAATAAATTAAATAAAAATTAAATCAACATTATTGCAAATTAGTTTCCCATCTATTTAAAATTTTTTTTCCCTCTTTAAAAATTTTTTTTTTTTAAAAAAATTTAAATTAATTTTTTTATTTTTTTTATTTTTTATTTTTTCATTTTTTAAAACATATAATTTAAATATATTTCAAAACTATTATTTATAAATGCAAGCTGTAGCAAATAAATCAAATATTACATTAAAAGGGTCAACAGATATCGTAACAGAGTTTTTTGGTAATTAATTAGATTTAAAAATAAATTATAAAAAGAGATGTTTGTTATTAATTTTTATTTTTATGTGCAGCATACAGTATAAATACAATTTTATTTCAAAGAGGATTATACCCACCAGAATCATTCACTAGAATTGCAAAATATGGATTACCAATTCTAGTTACTACAGATGAAACATTAAAAAATTATATTGAAAATGTATTAAAACAATTATCAGAGTGGTTATTATCAGGTGATATTCAAAAATTAGTTTTGGTAATCACAGATATAGTCACAAAAGAAGTTTTAGAAAGATGGGTATTCGATGTTGTTACCGATTTACCAAAGGATGGAGAGTAATTATATATATAGTAATAATAATGTCAATATATAATAGTTAATTAATTATTTTAATTTTCAATTTTGTTAATATTAGAGCACCAAGAAAAAAACCAGAAAAAGAAATTATGAGCGAAATTCAAGCAATTATAAGACAAATTACAGCAAGTGTAACCTTTTTACCATTATTACCAAATGCATGCACATTTGATTTATTGGTTTATACTAAAAAAGATTTACATGTACCACAAGAATGGGAAGTATCAGATCCAAGATTAATCACAAATTCACAACATGTTAAACTCAGATCATTTACAACCTCTGTAAGTTTTTATTTTTTTATTAATTTTTATATTCAATATGTGTGTGTACATATATTCATAAATTAATAATTTAATTAAATTTAGATTCACAAAGTTGAAAGTATGGTTTCATATAAAATCTCAAGTGATTAATTTATTTTATATATTTTAATCAAAATCAAAATCGAAATCGAAATCAAGCCAAAATCAATATCAAAACGAAATTTGAATTAAATTTAACAAATGCATCTTAGGAATAATTTTAAAAATATTATATAGATTAAATTATATATAATAAGTTTTTGTAAATAAATAAACTTTATGTATTTAAAATAAATAAAAGAACTTTAATAATCTGTTTTTATTCTTTTTCTCAATTTTATTAATTCCTATTATCTGCTTTAAGTTATAGACTCCAGCAGGGTTTGTAATTATATTAAAAGTTTGTAAATAAAGAAAGTAGTATCAAAAAAAAGTTAAATGAATCGAGTAACAAATAATAATCATAGATATGGTTATGATATCCCAAAGGTGGAAATAAAAATAAAATATGGTTATGATATCCCAAAGGTGAAAATTAAAAATAGAAATATTGTATTACTAATAAACATTATAATTTTTTTTTATTGCTTATTTAAATTTAAAGTTTATCATTATTCATTTCTTTCATTTTTTGATTTACATTATTGAGGAATTTTTCTTTTTTCTTTTTCTGTATGATGTGATATGATATTGAAATTACAACAACGGCTACAAAAGCAGTACAACCTACAGCAATACCAGCAATTTTGGCACCACTGAGTTTTGAATTGTTTGGACAGATAGAATTGATTTTTGATGATGCTTTATTTGAATTAATGAGAATGGAAAAATCTGGATCGATGATTGCTGATTCTTTAAAGTTTTGAATTTGAATACAAATATATGATTGTAATGTTTTGGTTTCACTTATTGGTTTCATATCTTTGTCTAATAATATATTTGAGATTGATCTAACCCTAGAATCTATGATACCTCTTTTAATAAATCTACCATACAATGAATGATTATCCACTTGAATTTTTAGATAGTTAGAATTATCCCCTGATGTAGTTTCACCAAATTCCCTTGCTGAGCAAATATTATCAGTTGTATTGGACTGAGCAAAAGCTGACATTACTAGTTCTAGTTGGTTTAATGGGCTATTAAATGGATATTGACCTATTTCTATAGTATATTTCATTGTTGATGGGTTCATAAATAGTTGTTCATCTGCAAATGTAATTATAGTTTCATTTATAAACCATTTTAATGTTACAGATACTGTTGTATTGATTATTTTTCCATTATTTTTAATTTCTAAATTTGTATTATATATAAATGTTGAGGGATCATATTGATAGACAACCCATTTTTCAAAAGATTTAGTGTAAACTACTTCACCAAAAACATTAATTTCTCTGATTGCTACAATCGATATTAATGAACGGAATATAACTTTATTATCGTCAATACTTGGTAAATTAATATCAGTTGATGGTGAAGTTTCATTTGCTTTTGGTGGGTCTACAATGACAATTTGTGATAAACAGTCAACACCAACCCATGGTGAATAGCATAGACAACCTTGATTTTCAATACATTTGCCATTCTCTGGACCTCCACATACTGGTGTACCTTGGCATTGTTGAGGTTTATTGGTTGGTATTGGAGTATCTGTTGAGCCTGTTGGGTTTTCGTTGTTGATATAATAGTCAAATATAGTTGGAACAATGGTAATTGAGTTTGATTGTAACGATATTGTTTTAATATAAACTTGATAGGGGTATATAGTAGCTTTTACTTTTGGAATTAATTAATATTGATGTTGAATATGTTCTCGATACTTTTAAAAGTACCATCACTAAATTTAAAATAAGCAGTTGAATCTTCACCAAAAGCGCTACCAAATAGCCATAAGTCACCTCCTTTTTCGGTTATTCTAAAGTGATCATTGATGTTTGGTTCATTAGAGGTAAATGAAGTTTCAATAAAGCTGTCATAGCCTTTATCTAATAAGTAGTCAGTTGTGAAGCCACTGAACATTCCATTATTATTAATAAAACCATAAACTGATAAAATAATACCATTAGGATAGCCGAAACTTATTGGAAGCTGTATTGTACATGTGTATGTTGCAGTAGTTTCTAAATTGGAACCAGAAACAAACCCAAATGGAAAAGATTTCGATATTGTGAAACCAAAACTTGAAAATTTAATAGGGGATAGTGGATATTTAACAGTATTTTGAAAACCTACATTTACTATTGGTAAATTATGTGAATAGGAATTTACTGATACTGAAGATGGGATTTGAGGTGTTCCAAAAACAACTAATATTTAAAATAAGTTAGTAAAATTTGGTTTAATTTTTTGAATAAAATTAAAAATTATCTGTCATACATTGTTTATTAGATCTTGAAGTAACTCTGGACTGCTTTGTTAAACCATTTTGAAATAAAAATTGATATTCATATGTTGAAGCAGATGTATCATATGGACCAATTGGATAATAATAGGTGGTTGTTGAGCTATTTCCATAGATTGGTCTTATCCAATTATCAATTGTTTAACCATCCCTAGTTTAAAGAATATGGATAGGCATTTGCAAGTGAACGATTAGATGTCAGTACAAAAACAACACCTTGGCCAAAACCTATTAGTTATACTTAACTCTTCAATTAATTTAAAACTAATTATATTTAGATCTATATCTAGAGATTTTAAAATAAAAAATATAAGTTTTATTTATTAATTCTTTGATACTTATGCATATACAACTTAACTTACTGTAACATTCGACTTTTAAATCTAATTTTGAGTTTATATTAAATGTTTGCACACCAACACTAGCAGATATAAAAACACTGAATATCGATGAGGTTTAGTTAGCATCTAGTTGTGAAAAAGATACACCATCTGAAGGAGAGACTTGTAATTGTGAATCACAACTTTCATTTGGATTTTCTATTGTACATAATATATATGAATTAAAATAACATGTATCTAAAACTGTATAATATTTATAACTTGTGTTAATTGGGGATATATCTGGAAGCAAGGGGATAAAAAATAAGAAAATATCTTAAAAAAATTCACAAAATTTCCGTTTTTTTTTTTATTTTTTTTTTATTTTTATTTTTTTTTAGAAATTTTTTTTTGATTTTATTTGAGATCCGATGTGTTTTAGTTTTTCTTATAATATTTTAAGGTCAGTAATACATACCTTATTTACAAATATAAGTACAGAGATTGTTACATATTAACTTTGTAATTTAAATAATAATTTTCAAAGTAATATAAATAAATATAATTATTAAATCTGTTAGAAAAAAGTTTTTTTTATTTTTTTATTATTTTTCTATTATTTCTATGTTGCAAAATTTAAGAATAAAGATTTTGGGTTTTAAAATTTTTTATTAGTTATTATGTTTATAAAATTTAGAAAAAAGGAAAGTATTTCTTTTATGGTTTTAGTCTAAGTGTTCTTTTAGAGTTTATATAATATATTCTCGCATTGAAATTTAGAAAAAAGGAAAGTATTTCTTTTGGTTTCAATATATTTTTATGTAATAAAAAAACGAAAAACAAATTTAATATTATTAGATTTTGTGTAACCTTAATATTTTAATCTTTCATTATAATTTTCATAATAAATTAAAGATCTTTTTTTTTTTTTTTTTTTTTGTTTTTATTTTTTTTATACACAATTACAATTTTTTTTTTTATTTATAATTTTTTTTTATTCATTAATTAAATATTAATTATATTTAAAAACATGCTAAAATTAATAATAAATTATTTAGAGTGTTCAAGGATATATATATCGGTCCATTGTTGCTTTTTTTATTTTATAGCTTTAGCAGTATCTGTAGAACAAACCGGTAAAGTTGATTATTTTTTAAGTTTATTATGCTTTGGGATAACTTTTTTTAATCATAACATTGCTTATTTAATTAACTCTTTGATTGACTTTTTATATGAAGTGATACTGCTGTAACAGTAGACAAAACTCTTTTTGGGTTAACTTCAATAAAAGTGTTAAAAAGATACATATGGTTTTCAACAATTTCAATTTGCTTCATTTTAATTCCAGTTTATACGAAATACCATTTTGATATTTTCAAAGTAGTTTTGTATTTTACCATTATCCAGTTTATTGGAAGTATTCTTTATACTCCAGCCAAATACGTTGCATGTGGTCAATTCATTTTCTTAGGTTTCCATGTTAGCACTCTCTATTTCTTTTACTTTTCACAATGTCAAGAAATTGTTATTTTCGATATTGGTCATCCAATTACTCTCTTTAGTTTTTTGATTATGTTTAGTATGCTACAGGTTATTCAAGGAAATTACCACAGAGATCATGATGATGATAAAAAAGCAAGAATTTATACAATAGCAATCTTATTAGGAAAAAAATTTTCTTTATATTATTTCTATTCTTTATTTATAATGTAATTTAAAATTTAATTTAACAATTTTTTTATATTGTCTAATATTTTTTTTTTTAGGTATTGCATTTGGGTTATATTTTTATCATTTTATTTAAATAATATCTATTATTTATTAATGTTGATAATATATAAAAAAATGTATAATTTATATCTTGGTGCTAAAAAAGGTGATGTTTTTATGTTAAACTGGAGAGTATGCAAAATATATTTCCTTTCCTACACTTTTTTAATATTGGCTATTATCTTGGGTGGTAAAATAAAAGTTTGATAAAATTGTAATTTTTATAATAAATTAATAATTTAATTTAATAAAATTTCTATTATATGTTTTCAATATATAATAATTTGTCACTATTATTATTTGGTTATTTTAATTTTTATTATATACATAAATTATTGATCAGTTATATTTAATTTTTTTTTTTTAGTTTTTTTTTGCTTTTAATTTGTTGATGATGGTGATTTAGCTCTGTTTAATATTAATGGGATATCATTATGTGACTGGCATATAAAACAACCATTAAAATATATTTACCTGCCACAACTGATGAACCTGGTTTACCAGCAACAGAACCTATAATACAAATAATTACAAAGTCTGGAAATGGGCAACAAGGCACAAATATAATGATAAATATAAAACAAAACAAAATAAAAAAAGAAAAAAGTTATAACTATTTTTGTTTTGATAAATCCATTTTAATTAAAAAAAATTTATAAATTTTTATTAAATTTTTGAAATTAATCAATAAAAAGAACCATTTCAACATGATTTTCCATGGAATAAAACTAATCAAACTTAGGTCCATATAAAAATTCACTTAGCCATTTAAAACCTAATTATTTAGAGAAAAAATGTTGGTTAATAAAAATGAATTAAATTTTATAATTTTTAATATATTATTAAAATTTACCTTCATAAAGACCTTCACCCGAGGTGGCACAGGTTTGTTCGGTGTGCCATTTTCTATTATAGATTGAGTTGATATGAAGTGTATCATTTACCACAGAAGTGTGTTTTGCATTAGGAAGATCTTGTTTGTTACATAAAACTAAAATAGGAACATCACCTATATCATTTTCATCGAGAATTTTGTGGAATTCATCACGATTTTCTTGAAGTGTTCCTATATCGCTTGAATCGGCAACAATGATGAAGGCTTGAATTTTTGGTGATGGTTTTAGGAAATATTGTCCCAATGATGATCTAATTTTATAATAATCATCATCAATATCACAAACGATAAAGTTAATGTTTTTGGATTGGACTAAAATTATTTAAAAAAATTAAAATTTATATTAATACGGAATGAATTTTGGATGAATTAAATTTATTAAAATTTAAATTTCTTGCTGTTTAAATTATTAATTTACCAGTTTCGATAATTGGAGTTTTGGTAACAATCTAAAAATTACAAAAGATTATCAGTAAAAATAATATTTTAATTTTTTTTTAAATATTCTTACTTCACCTAATTTGAGTTGTTGTAAAATGGTAGTTTTACCAGCGCCTTTAGGGCCAACCATTAAAAACTTAACATCATGTTTGTCAAAAAGATTGCTGATTTTAGATTCTGTAGACATAAATAAAAATAGATAATTAATATATTGAATTTAATATATAAAAAAAAATTTAAAAATAAAAAAATTTTTTAATGTTTAATAAATTTTTTTAAAATTAACCACCAAAATTTTTTCTAAAAAAAAAATTAATATTAATCACAAAAATTAATACTTAAGTTTACACACAAAAAAAAAAAAAAATGTTTTTGTTTTTAAAAAAAAATGGTGTTGCATAATAATTGAGGTATTTTAAAAATTTTAGTTTTTTTTTAAAAAAAAGGTGATTATAATAAGCGGGGTGTTTTGGTGTTTTAATGTTAATCATTTTTTATTAATAACAAAAAAATTTTCAAAAATTAAATAAACTGCAGATATACAATTTGATTATTTTAACAAAATATATATTTTAAAACTGTTCAAATTTTGTTATTTCAAAAATGTGAAAAATGATAATAGAAAATTAAAATTTTAAATACTAAAAGAAATATTGTGATGTGTGTTTCTGCTGTTATTATAGATTGAGTTACTATAAATTTTAATGCATACAGATTTCTCTTTATAAAGCTCAAAGGTGGCACTGTAAACCAAGTTTAAAACTTCTTTTAATCCTCCAAAAAAACAATTTAATATTACAAAAAAAAAAAAAAAAAAAAAATATCATTTGAAATCAAATGGGATTCATTATAAAAATTAAAGAGAAGCATTCGACAAAATAATAATAATAACAAACGATTTCCTTAAATCAAGATGGTTTGATTATTGTTTTTTTTTTTGTAATATTAAATTGTTAATTGACTTTATTAACAATTTTTAAAGTTTATATCAGTTTTGATTGTATAATAGAATATCCAAGAAATTAATTGGTTAGAAAATTGGTGGTTCTATTTTTAATAAATTTAAAAAATCAATAAAAACAATAATAATAATAATAATGATTTTAATAAATTAAAAATAATAAAAATAATAAAAATTTTTGTTAATTTTTATGTGCTAACTTCTTTTCACCCCAAAAAAAAATTTAATTTGGCAGCCAAAGACAATTCAAAAAAAAAAAATCTAAAAAAAATAGGGGATTATTTCAAACCTTTCAATATTTTTTTGTGTGCAAAAAAATTATTTTATGAAAGTAATTTACAAACAAACCTTTTTAGAATTTTTTTTTTTTTTTTTGTTTTTAATGTCGAAAGAAAATAATAATAATTACAATAATTGAAGAAAATTTAATAATAAAAATTAAAAACCTCTTTTATCCCCCAAAAAAAGATTAATTTTACAGCCTTGGGCAACAATTTAAAAAAAAATTTGGTGGTTAAACTTTTCAAATTTTTTTTTTTTTTACATATTAACCACCTTTATAATATGGAAGTGATTTCTTTTTTTGCATATCTACAACTTACATATTATGAAATTTTATTAATGTTTTTTTTAAAGAATAAAATTAATTTTTATATTGAAAAAAAAAATATTTAAATCAAAATTTTTTTTTTAAATATAATATTTTTAAAATCATTTATTTGTTTATTCATTCTTATAAATAAATAAATACTATCTTTATTTTTAATTTCTTAGCTTTCTAAAATTTCATATTCCTCAAATCAACAAAATTCAAATGTCCACAATCCCAGCCGGTAGTGTTGCATGTTTATTCAATGCTTTATTAAATATGCGTAGTTCAACTGATCATAATGCTGATCATGGTGTAAAAAACTCTCTTTTAAATTTTACCAACTCAAAAGAAACAGGTAGATTTGATGGATCAGAATCTTGGTCTGCATCAATCAATGATGATAAACAATTCATCGTTGCAGGAAGTTTAGTGGTAAGCGATTTTGTTGCTATTTCAACTCAAGGTCGTGGTGATTTTGGTATGAATACAGTTTTTTTATAATTTTTAAAAGGTAAAATTTTATTAATTTTAAATGTTTAAATTATTTTTATTTAGATCAATGGGTCACTTCATATAAAATCACATACTCATATGACAATGTTACATGGCAAAATTATAACAATGGTCAAGTTTTCAAAGGAAATACTGATAGAAACACAGTAGTAACTCATGTTTTCCCTCAACCAATTCGTGCTAGATCTATTTGTATCACCCCAGTCACATGGAATGCCCACATTTCACTTCGGTAAATTATTAAAAAACAAATCTATATTAAATTTTAAAATGACTTGTATTAATTTATTGTTTTTTTTAAAATAGTTGGGAACTTTATATCAAACCAGCAGTAAGTAACTTTGTACAAATTGGTCACGTTTCAATTGGTGATAGAACTCTTAATACTGGTAATGGAGTTCGTGAAGCTGTTCGTCATGTTGATTTTGATAGACCATTTGGCAAAGTACCAAAGGTTGCTCTCGGAACCACCCATGTTGATGGTACAACTGATAATAATCAATTAAGATATCGTGTCGATGTTGCCAATGTTACAGCAACCGGCTTTGATATCAAATTTGTTACATGGGTTAATAATATTATATATGATATCACTGTTGACTATGTTGCAGTTGAACATTAATTATAATGTTTATAAATCTAATCATAATTATTTCAAATAATAGATTAATAAAAAATAATTCTAATTTATTTTAAAAAATCATAAACTTAGTTTTTTTTTTTATTGATTAAACAAAAATAATAATTTTTTCAATTATAATAAAAAAAAAAAGATAAAAAGCCTTATGTCAAAAATATTTCTTAAATTAAATAATTGGTTTTTTTATTTATTTTTTGAGAAACATAACATACAGGTTTGTTCTTCTATACAACAATGATGATAGGAATGACCACAATTTGGAAAAACTATAATAGTAGCAGGAGTTGAACCTAAAAAACTTGATTCTGGATTTTCTGCTAAAGGTAATGTGCATATTTGACAAATTCCGGTTTGTAATTCTGTTTCAACACCCCAATGTCTTCTTGAGTTATCTTCAAAAAATTGTGGGAGGCTAAAATCGAATTGACCAATGTTGTTCTTTAAGTTTTTTAAACTATTATTATTGTTATGTTGGTTATTATTATTATTATCTTGGTTTAAATTTATTTCTTTTGTTAAAATTGATAGGATTTGGGGGGATAAAGTTAAAGGTTTTTTTAACCATAAATGACTATCTAAATTTGATAAAATGTCATATGAAAGTTTCGAACGATTGTATAACGACCATTTACCAAAATTAATCCAGTCACTTAGGATACCAGTTGAAATTTTATTCTTTTCAAACATTTCATTATTATTATATTTACAAATTAGCTCTATGGTTTCGAGTGGACCTATAGCTTTACCCATTAGTTCGATGATAAATGATTCAGAGATGTCCAAAACGATTTTATTTGATTCGTCATAGTATTCAAATTCTTTATCGACAAAATTACGTAAAGACTTCATAGTTTCTAGAGTAAACGACCAAATTTCAATATTTGTATTGGTTTCGAACAATTGAAGAAAGCCCTGTTTGTTATCGCAATATACTGTCAACTCTACTAATTTCTTCGAGTATTCTATCAAGAGTTCTTCGTTGTATAATACTGATTTAAGTGAATATATCTTGTTATAATATGAATATATGTGGTATAAACCTTGGAAAAAACCTTCTTTCTTGCATTGCTCTTCAAAGTATTTAATATCACCATTGTATTGGCCACTGGGGCTAATTGTGTTCTCTATAATTTGAAGTAAAATTGCGCTTGATGACTTCCACTCAACTTTAAATGACCCCAATCTTGGTACCATACGTTCACCATTATCTAGACTGAGGAATAATTGATTACTATCTGGTTTATCATGTTGTAAAGTACAGTCAAACCATTCAATTAATAAATTTGAATTTAATTTACATTCTGGTTTACTATTCATTAGTTGATTTAAATATTCGAATTTAATTATATTGGTTAATGCTGTTGTGGAGTTGGTATCTTGTTGTTGTTGATTGTTATTAATAAATTGGAAAATATTTCTTGGTAAGATAACTGGATATTGTTTTGCAAAGAATATAGATGCTTCTTTTGGTGACATTTGTAATAATGGGTCAATAAATCTAAATAGTAAACCATAGTCATTTAAATGACTATCAAGTAGACTGAGACATGTGGAAGAGTCATTTGTGTCTAAAAATTGATAAATAGTTGAAATGATCTTTGACTCTTGCTTGGTGAAGGACTCGAGTTCTAAAAGAGTTTCTATACAGCTATCCCATTGTTTTTCGTTGGTGTTGATATAAATTTTGTTGGTGTGTAAAAAGTTAAAGTATGATTTAATAAACTCTTTAGCAATAGATTCATCCCAACATTTGCAAAGCTGGTGTTTTGATGACTCTGTCTCTTTACATTGATTCAAATTGATACCCATAATAAAACAACTTGTAACAATTTCTTTAATCATTTCGTTAGCTGGTACATCTTCAATAGAGTTGAATAAATGAGCCCAAATAGATAGAATGACTTCAAATGACTCTTTGTTTTTATTTTCTTTGAATGATAATAGTGATTCATAGGTTTTCTTTGTTAAATTATCTAATGCTTCTAGTGGATGAATATTAATAGCTGGAGGTGGTGAAGCTGAATCCTCTACTGGTGTTATATTTGTAGCTACTAAACCATTAGTATTATTTATACCTGTTGATGTTGTTGTACCTATTGCTCCAGCAAATTTATGTGTTATATCGTTGGTTTTATTTAATGCAAATTGTTTAATCTCTAATAATGATGATGTTGCAGAATTTAAAGTTTTGAAAATTCCTTCTTTGCCCTGTTGAACAAAATTTTGTGTGGTTGCGTTAAGATTTGCTGTTGTTGAGGTTATTACTGCTTGTTGATCTATATTTGCATCTGGCTGTATGGCTACTACTGGTGTGGGTTGTGGTATTGTAACAACAGGTTCACTGGTATTAACTGGTGATACTGGAGTTGTACCAATTGGTGGTGAGCTAACAACACTTGATGGAGCTTTCTTTACAATTTTCTTTTTAATAATAACAGTTCTTTTAGTTGTACCTTCTTCATTTGTTGTTGCTGTTGAATTTTCATTTGTTGCTGATGGTTTATTTACAGTAGTTGCTGGTGGTTGAGATGGTGCAGTAGACGAAGCTGGAGGTTGAACTTTAATTTTTTTCTTTATAACTTTTCTAGGTACACTCAAAGTTGGCTCTTTAGAAATTAATGGTTCTGATGATAATGGAATATCTGAAAAAATAGATTCCTTTTGAGTTTTTTTAACCTGTGGTTGTTCTTCAATGGTTGATGTTGGTGAAGTTGATAAAGATGACTCTACTACAGTAGTATTTGTGCTAGTTATTTGTATAGGTGCAGATAATGGTTGTTCATTTTTTTTAATATCTGAGTCATTTGAAAATTTTAATATAGTTTGTTGAGGAACTGGATTATGATTAATTGTCTCTTCTGTGCTATTTGAAAGGGAATCTGTTAATGTTATATCATTTTCACTTAAACTTTCACTTAAATTTGATAAACTATTATTTTTAACCATTACTATATAAAAAGGTATTAATAACATGATAAAATACATTAAAATAAATTATTATTAATATTTACAATTTGCTTCTTCATCTTTCTTTAAAAACTCTGGCTCAATACTATTGTTTAATGATGTTGATGCTGATGATGATGGCGATTCAATAATAATATTATTTTCCTCAACCAATACTTTTTCTATTTCTGGAGCTGGTTCTGCTATAATTTGAGGTTGTTCAATAATTGGTTTATTCTCTTCATTATTTTCATTTTGGTTTTCTAAATTTGATTCATTCTCTTCTTCTTTTTGTTCGTCTGGAGGTAAAATTATAATTGGAATTGATGTAAAAATTCTGGATATTGATCTTTGTTGGCCATGAAGTACATATATGGAATCTTGATAAACTACTAAATCGTGAATGTGGCTTTGGTCCAATTTCCATTCCAATACTTCAACTTCGTTTACATCGATTAAAAGCAATGAGTAGTCATCATAAGAGACCAAGTAGTTACCAAATGGTAATAGTTTTGAAAATATCATTGGAAATTTACCTTGAAGATAGTGGTCAGCATCGGCGTTTGCTGAAGTTATCAATGGTTTGGGTTTAACTATTACTCCATCTTCGGAAGGGGTGAAATTCATAGTTGATAAAACTTTTCCATCAATTGGGTCGGCTAACCATAATCTCTTTCCTGGTCTTGAAGTATACACAGAGCCCTTGTAAAATGGATGAAAACATGCACCTTGTTTAGTATTTTCACGTAATTTTTTACCTATTTGCGTTGTTGATTGCAATTTACCAGAGTTTGTTGATGTAAGAATTTGATAGTTTAAAACCATTGACTTTGTTAGAGTACTTGATAGAATACTAACATTTATAGATTGCACGTGAACAGGAGTTGGTAAAGGTGTTGTTATAACTATATTTTGATTGGATGGTTGGTTGTGTTGGTTTAACTGACTATCTAATGTTGAGTGTGGTTGACTGTTACCATTACTGATGGATATAGTTGGGATGATATCTAATTGTACAATTTTGCTATCACATTTATATACCAATTCACCACTGAAAAAGAATGCCTTTCTAGCCTTTACGACCGAGCAACAAAAAATGTTTCCCGAGTCATCACCGCTGAATAAATAGTTACCACAACGACTCCATATAATAGATGTGATTTCAGAATCTTTTGGATGATCAGTCATTTTTGCTAAAATCTTTTCTTTCTCTCTACTTTTAGATATATTTGACTCTATAATATACAATGTTCTTAATGTTGCAACTGCCACCAAATTATCATTTATTGGATTGATTTTAATAATCGATATTTGATCTCTGATATCATTTAATGATAAAATTTGGGTGAATGATATATTATCGTTGGTAAACACCTTGAATGCATGTTGATGATTTTGAAAATGCTCCAATATCTGTTTCTTATTTGTAAAAATTGAAGATGCTGATTTTCTTTCAAAAAAGTATAGACTACCTGTAGTCGCACCCAAGGCTAAATATCTCTTTGATACATCTAAACATGTGTATTTAACTCTACTCCCACCACCAATCGGTAATAATATATTATCCAAATCGTCTATAACCAATTTAGGAACTAAAGTAGTATCGACTGTTGATGCTGTTGCTAATGCTGTAGAAGTATTATTTTCATTGTGATTATTATTATTTATTGTTGTCGTCATTTTATTTTTTTTCGTTATTTAATAAAATTAAAAACGGTTAGTTTAAATTTTATAAAAAAAAAAAAACTATAACAACAACAATCAAATAATGCTATTAGATATATGGATATTATTATTTATGCAAATTTTTATAACCAGTTTTTTAAAAAAATAAAAAAATTAATGAAAAAATATATTTTATGGAAAGAAAAAGCACAAAACTTTTTTTTTTTTTTTTTTTTTTTAAAATTTTATTTTTATTTTTTTTATATTTTTATTTTTTCATATTTATAATTTTTTTTTTAAATTTGGTAATTTATTATTATTTTCTAACAATATAACAAAACATCAGAATATATAGGTTTTTTGATCCGTGTTTCATATTATTATAAAAATTGATATTTTTATTTTAAATGGTGCTTAATTTTTTTTTTTTTTCTTTTAAAATATATATATAATATCCTTATATAATATAAAAAAAATATAATGGTTCATAATTTATTTAATACTAAATGTTATTTATAAACTTTATTTTTATTTTTCACAACCAAATGTGATCATCATTATTTAATTATTAAAAAAAATAAAAAATAAAAAAAATTTTAATAAATTAATTTTTTTATTTTTTAATTTTTTTTTAATTTTTTTTTTAATTTTTTTTTAATTTTTTTTGGTGAACATAAAAATTAAATTTTTTTTTTTTTTTTCAATTTTTTTTATTTTTATTTTATAATTTATTTCTTTCTTAAATTAATCCTTACTTAATTGTATACATATAATTTAAATAATGTCATTCGAACATATTAACTTTCCAGTTTTTGGTCAAGTTGACTATTTTGGTAAACAATCACAACAACAATTACAACCACAACAACAATATACACCAAGCCATGGTGGCAAAAAAAACACATTGTAAGACGATCATCACATTTTTATACACATACATACCATAATAAAAATATTAAATAAATCATTTGACAAAAATAAAGTATGTGCAAGGTAAACATAATATTAATATTTTTTTTTTTTTTAATTTTTAGAGACCCAATTGTAACAGGTACATCTATTATTGCAATTAAATATGATAAAGGTGTTGTTATGGGTAGTGATATGTTATTATCATATGGCTCACTTGCTAGATTCAATTCAATTCAAAGAATGACCAAGTTTGGTGGCAACACCATTATTGGTGCCAGTGGCGAATATAGTGATTTCCAATCAATCACAACCACTCTTAATGAATTAGTGTAAAGTATCATATATTTATCTATACCTATTAAAAAATCTATTTAAATAATCGATATTAACTTTTTTATTCATTATCATCAATAAAAAAAAATAAAAAAATTATAATTTCAAAATACAGTACTGACGATCATTGTATGGATGATGGTTCAAGATTAAGCCCAGAAGAAATTTGGAATTATTTAGCTCGTATTTTATATAATCAAAGAAATAAAGGTAACCCACTTTGGAATACTTGTGTTGTTATTGGTTATCAAGGTGGTAAAAGGTATTTAAAAATAATAATCCTATCAGCTGAATTATGCTCAAATATTAATATATCTTTTTATTTTTATTAACAATCATATAGTTTCTTAGGTAAAGTTGATTTAGTTGGTACCTGCTTTAAAGAAGATATTGTTACTTGTGGCTATGGTTCACACATTGCTTTACCATTATTAAGAAAAGCAAGAGATGATAATCCAAATATGAATTTAGAACAAGCAAAGAAATTAATTGAAGATTGTTTAAGAGTACTTTTTTACAGAGATGCTAGATCATCAAAGAAAATTCAAATTGCTGTTGCTGGTGAACAAGGTATTGATATTTCAGGTCCAATCGAATTAGAAACTTATAATTGGAATAGTGGTGAAGCTGCCGTTAAAAATTTTAGCCAAGTATAAACCACCAAAATAAAATATAAATTATATTTAAAATCACACACATATAATAAATAATCATGATATAATAGTTTTTTTTTTTAAAACATAAAATACATCAACAAAATCAACAACAAAATTCATCATCATCAAAAACCACAATAACAACAACAACAAAAAAAACAACAACAAAACAAATAAACAAAAAAGTAATAATAGATTGTAGATAAAATAAAATTTTTTAAAACATTATTTTTTTATTTATTTATTTATTTTATTTATTTATTTATTCTCTTTATAATTTAATCTTATAAAATCACGAGATAATAAATCTGCTTGTCTAATTGATTCTGGTACTCTATAGGTGGTTGTTAATTTGACTAATTTTAAAGTTGTATCTAATGATAATCTGTGACCTTGAGAAACATACACTGGATTCTTGCAGGATTTATTTGATAAAATAGCGGCACCCCATACACGACCACTTTCACCCTCTAGCTTTACACAAATATCCATATCATCGTTTTTGTTATTATTATTTCCTTTTTGTTTTTGTTGTTCTAAATATGATAATCTTTCATTTTCAACTTTTTGTTTAATATCTTTGGTGTTTAGGTTATCTACATGGAAAAAAGTTTTACCAACACCAATAGTCGGTATATCAGCCAATAAACCTAAATGAGATGCTAAACCAAAACCACGTGGATGCAAAATACCATTACCGTCTATCATTAAAACTTGTGGAACTAAATGACAATTATCTTTTGATTCTTTTAACCTTTCAATCAATTTGATTAGATGTGGTACTTCACGAAATGCTAAAAAACCTGGTATATATGGTAGATTTAATTTAACAAATTCTATATCTTTATAGACAATTTTTAATGATGGGTACTCCAATACTATAAGTGCGGCACAGGCATCCTCTTGATTATCTTTAACAAAACTGATATCTACACCACCAATATACTTTAATTCTTTCTTGTGGTTTTGATTATCGCCATCACCGACACCGGGTATACTAAAATCTATTTGATCGATTTCTATTAAGCTTGTTTTTAATTCATTTTGAATGCTAAATAAAATAGCAATAAATATAAAAATTAATATTTTATTATTTAAAAATTATTTTTATTTGCCACATTGTGGTTACTTTATCCATTTTTCTTGTATTTCTTTTTCTTCAGGGGTAAGTTCTTTGGGTTTGAATTCTGTCTTTTCAACAGGAGTATTAGTATTATTGCTGTTATTATCTGACATATGGATATAGAGTATTTATAATATAAATAAATAAAAATATTAAAAAAATTAATTTAAATAATATTTTTTTTTTATTTTTTTTTTTTTTTTTTTTGTAATTTATTTTTTTTATTTTTTTTTCCCATTTTCTTTTTTTTAATTTTTTATGATTTTATATGAAACTAACTTAGTTTCATTTTATTCAAAATATAAATCACCATATAGCTCCTTAATATAGCTATGGTATTTTTCATAAATAATTTTTCTTTTTAATTTCTTTGTTGATGTCAATTCAGATTTTTCACCTTCGTCCATAAATTCGTTTGGTAAAATTTTGAATCTTTTAATTGTTTGTACTTGTGCCAAACCTTTGTTAATAACTTTAATGTTTTCTTCAATATATTTATTAAGGTCTTCATCTTTTGAGGCTTCTTCTAAAGATTCTGGTACCTTGTATGGATAGCTTTTCTTGCCTTTTAAGAATCTCAAGAAATCTAGATTAACTGTAATCAAACAAACAAGGAACTTTTGTTTATCACCAATAACAACACCTTGTTCAACACCCGGTATCAAACGGAGACTACCCTCAATCAATGATGGTGAAATATTTTCACCACCAGCAGTAATAATAATTTCTTTTTTTCTGTCAGTAATGATGAGGAAACCTTCATCATCCATTTCACCGATATCACCGGTGTGGAACCATCCTTCCGAATCTATTACCTCATTGGTTGCTTCTTGATTATTTAAATAGCCTTTGAATATAAAATCACCTCTTAATAATATTTCACCATCTTGAGCAATCTTAGATTGACCATCAATAACTCTACCACAACTTGATAATTTAGGAATTGGTATTCCCATAACACATGGTCCAGTGGTTTCAGATAAGCCATAGCAATTATAAACTCTATTGTTAAGGCTTGCAAAGAACTCCAAGGTATTGTTGGAAATTGGTGCAGCACCCGAAATACTTCTTTTAACATTTTCTAAACCGATACTCTTTAAAATCTTTTTGTATACCAAAGCATTAGCAATTTGGAATGATAGGGTTGTTTTCTCACCTTTTTCCATTCTTTTAGCGTTATCCAAACCTACTCTCATGGCCCAGTCGATTAAATATCTTTTAGCACCAGTTATTTGGGTTATTTCTGATTGAATTTTAGCTTGCATTTTTTCAAATACTCTAGGTACACCCAAAAAGTAATCTGGTCTTACATCCAACAAGGTATTTATTAACGATCCCTATAAAAATATTAGATATATTAATAAAATATAATATATACTAATTATTAATGTTTTTTTTCTTACCTTTAAAGCATTTCTATCACCAAAAGTTACTTTAATACCATAAATATTACAGGAAATTAAAGAGAACATTTGTTCAGCAATATGACTTAATGGTAGATAACTAACAACATTACCTTGATTTAATATCTCTCCAGGAACAAGGACAACATTGATACATCTTATAGATAAAGAAACTATATTTTTGTGTGAAATCATACAAGCTTTAGGCAAAGAAGTTGTACCACTAGTAAAAATCAAAGTTAAGGTATCATCAGGTTTAATTGTGGAGCATATATTATCAATAGTTTCATCACTAATATCAGTACCAAGCTCTAAGAAATCATTCCATTTATAAACTTTGAAGGGGGAACTTGAATAAATTTCGTCACTGTCATAAATAGATTCCATTAGTACTATTGTTTTACAATAAGGTATTTGGTCTTTAATTTCAAGGTATCTCTTTAATCTTTCTTCATCTTCAACAAATACAATTTCACCTTTGGAGGATCTTAAAAAATACTCGCATTGGGATGAGGACGAGGTTGTGTAGATACCACTAGGAACAAATCTAGCAATAGCAGCGCCATAGTAAGAAATTACCCACTCTGGATTATTGTAACTGTTTATATTAACACCACATCCACTGGTTAGTCCCAATGTAAGAAGAGATTTGGCACATTTATAAACATCAGTTTTAAATTCACTAAAGCTCCAAGTTTTATACTCTCCATCTCTTTTAATACTTAAAAAAATATCATCTGGTCTTATTTGGGCATTTCGGTTAATATACTCACAAGAATTTCCGTAATTGGGTATATCAAGATGCATATGTGTGTTGGAAGTAAAAATTTTTTCTCCATTAACATATTCAATTTTACCTTTATTTTTTTCTCTAATTGTCTTAAAATCCATTATTTTTTATTTTTAACTATAATTATAAATAATAATATTGAAGAATTATAATATATAAATAAATAAATAAAAATAAAAGTCTTTTAGTTTTTTTTTTTTTTTTTATTTATATTTTTATTTTTATTTTTATTTTTATTTATTTTTTGAACCTTTTTTTTTTTTTTGAATCTTTTTTTTTTTTTTTTTACATGTATATTTACATAATCAATATCAACATTTTCCTCATTTATCATAAAATTTCTATATTTATAAATAACACCATAGGTGTAATTAATAATTAAAAACTATCTCTTAAAATCTATAAAAAAATTTTTGGTAAAATTGTTGTGTGTATTTAATTTAAAGTAAATTATCTGTAATGAAAAAATAATTTGTAATGGGGGTACCAAATATTATAATAAAAACAAAGTAATTGAGGAGATAACATAGTTTATGATTTATTTATTAATTTGCACAAATAAATACCAATATGTATTGGGAATAGCTATAGGTGTATAATAATTTTTTTTTTAAAAGGATTAATTATTATTTATCCATATATCATTATATAATGATTTAAAAACTTCAAAATATTTTTGATAAATATATTTTCTTTTTAGTTTTTTTGTTGGTGTTAGTTCGGATTCTTGACCTATTTCAACAAATTCACATGGTAGTATTTTAAATCTTTTTATTGTTTGTACTCTTGCTAAATCCTTATTAACTAGATCCATTTGTTCCTTGATGTAGTTTTGTATGTTTTCATCATTGGATGCTTCAGTTAATGTGTTGGGTACATTAAATTTTATAAGGTTTTGTAATTTCATAGATTTTAAAATATCTAAATTTAGTGTTATAATAGCAACAAGGAACTTTTGTTTATCACCATAAATAACAGCATATTCAACACCAGGTATACTTCCTATTTTTTTTTCAATCATTGTTGGTGCAATATTTTCACCACCTGATGTTATAATAATTTCTTTCTTTCTATCTGTAATAAAAAGATAACCATCTTTATCCAATGTACCTACATCACCAGTGTGTAACCACCCTTCAGAATCAATTACTTCATCAGTTGCTTGTTGGTTATTGTAGTATCCTTTGAATATAAAATCACCTTTTAATAAAACTTCACCATCATTTGCAATTTTAATTTCACCATTATTTACTTTTCCACAACTTCCTAATCTAAATTCTGGTGATTCAATTACTGAGCATCCAGTGGTTTCGGATAAACCATATGTATTCCCTATTGAGATACCAATAGATTTAAAAAAGTTGTTGGTATTTTTAGATAATGGGGCACTACCTGTTGCAACAATTTTTATATTATTAAAACCAATTTTTTCATATATATTTTTGAAAACCAATTTTTCAGCAAGTTTATATTGAGATGAGGATTTTTTGTAATGTAAACCTACATTCATTGCCCAATTTATAATAAATTTTTTTAACCCAGAAGCTTTCTTAATTTCATTTTCAATTGAAGTTTGTATTTTTTCAAAAATACGAGGTACTCCACAAATAACTGATGGTTTAAATTCTTTTAAGGTGTTTATAAGAGTACCTTTTAATGCATTTCTATCACCAAAGATAACACATGATTGTGACATTAATGCAATAACAAGTGTTGTTATTTGATCTGCAATATGACTTAAAGGTAAATATGAAATAAATACATATTCCCCATAATCTGCATTTCCAACGAATAATTGAATACCATAATAACCAATAGAAACATAGTTTTTATGTGAAATCATACATAACTTGGGTTTTGATGTGGTCCCACTGGTGAAAATAAAAGAAGCCAAATCCTCATTTTTAATTGAAGCCGAAATTTCATCAATTTCTGTATCATTAATATCATTTCCAATTTCTAAAAACTCGGACCAATGGTATACTTTAAAAGGAAGTTCTGAATAATTTTTTTTTTCACCCCCCAAAGATTCCATTAAAATTATAGCTTTACATTTTGGTATGTCGTCTTTAATTTCTATATAGTTATTTAATCTATCTTCATCTTCAACAAAAACAATTTCAGAATTGGATTCATTAAAGCTTGTTTGGCATTGGGAGGGTGATGATGTGCAATAAATACCAGTGGGTAAGTACTTTGAAAAAATGCATCCAAAAAATATAAAGAACCATTCAGGATTATTATAGCTGTTTATATTAACTGATGAATATTGTGTTAATTGCATTTTTAACAATGACTTTGCGACCCTGTAAATATTTTCTTTATATTCTTTATATGTCCATTCTTCCAATTCACCATTTCTTCTTGTTTTTAAAGCTGAAGCATTTGGTGAAGTTTTAACTGCAAAATTAAGATACTCTGTTAAGATATCAAATTTTGGTACCTTATTAATAGCATTAATTTTATTAGAATGATAGTTTTCAGTTTCAAATACCATAGTTATATTTAAATTATTATATATTTTATTATTATATATATAAAAAATGTTTGAATTTTTTTTTTTAAATTTTCTAAAATAAGATAAATAATTGAAATTTAATATTTAAAAAAAACATTAGTATAAAATTTTATCATAACTTGTGTAATTATTAATAAAAATTTTATTTTATAAATTTTAAAAATTCAGATTAATAGATAAGTAGATAACAGATAAAAATATAGTACCACATTTTCTAATTTTTTTTTTTTATTAATATTTTAAAATTTTAAAAATAAAATTATAAAAAACAAACAAATAATATAGAATATAAAATAATATTATAGATAATAAAATATTAAAAAGTTTATTTAAGATTGCTTTTAAATTAATCAAAATAAAAATCACCATAAAGTTCTTTTATATAATTGTCATAGATTTTATAAACTATTTTTCTTCTTAATTTCTTTGTTGGGGTTAGTTCTGAATCTGCACTACCCTCTTTAAATCCATTTGGTAAAATTTTGAAGTTTTTGATTGTTTGTACCCTAGCTAAACCTTTATTAATTTCTGATATTTGTTCTTGAATATATTTATTGAGATCTAAATCTGTTGAAGCCTCTTCTAAAGATTCTGGTACCTTGTATGGATAGCTGTTCTTGCTCTTTAAAAATCTTAAAAATTCTAAATTTATTGTAATTAGACACACAAGGAACTTTTGTTTATCACCATAGACAACACCTTGGTCAACACCTGGTATTAAATTGAGATGACCTTCAATCAATGATGGTGCAATATTTTCACCGCCAGCAGTGATAATAATATCTTTTTTTCTATCGGTGACATAAAGGAAACCTTCATTATCTATTCTACCAATATCTCCAGTATGGAACCATCCTTCAGAGTCAATTGCTTCATTGGTTGCATCTTGATTGCCTAAATAACCTTTAAATATAAAATCACCTCTAAATAAAAGTTCTCCATCGCTTGCAACCTTAGCCTCACCTTCAACAATAAGTTTCCCAATACTTCCATATCTACCCTCTGGAGATTCTGTTGTAACTGCTCCAGTAGTTTCTGTTAAACCATAACAATTTCCAATACAAATACCGATGGATTGGAAAAAATCGATTGTTTTCTTTGAAAGGGGTGCTGCACCAGATAAATAAAGAGTGCAGTTATCTAAACCAATGGTTTTTAATAGTTTCTTAAATACTAATCTATTGACTAAACTATATGTATATGATGGATACAAGTTCCCACTTCTAATAGCTTCACCATTGGATAGACCAATCTTCATTGCTTGTCCAATTAAAAATTTTTTAAAACCTGTTAATTGGTTAATTTCAGATTGGATTTTAGCTTGCATTTTCTCCCAAATTCTTGGTACACCAAAGAAACAAGTTGGTCTAGTTTCTTTAATTGTTTCCAACAACGAACCCTGTTTTGAAGAAAATTATCAGTGTTTATACATAATTTTTTATAAATTTATAAAATGATATGATTGGGAACTTACTTTTAAAGCATTTTTATCACCAAATATAATCTGAGCACTAATGAATAATGGGAGTATAATAGATGATAGAAGGTCGGCAA
The DNA here is from genome assembly GCF_000190715.1 of Dictyostelium purpureum. Taxonomy (NCBI): domain Eukaryota; phylum Evosea; class Eumycetozoa; order Dictyosteliales; family Dictyosteliaceae; genus Dictyostelium; species Dictyostelium purpureum. The sequence continues at coordinate 81,436 of NW_003519373.1, forward strand.
TGTGAGATAAAGATAGGTAGCTTATACTTGTTTTATTTTCTGTGTTTGGCTCTGGGAAGAATGTATTGATTTCTGAAAGGCCTGCACATATACAGTTCCTGTGAGTTAATAAACATGCTTTTGGATTTGATGTTGTTCCGCTGGAGAATACAATGGTGGCAATATCTTGATCTGAAATGGTTGAAGAAATATCATTTACTTCACTATCTGGAATGTCACTACCAAGTTCCAAAAACTCTTTCCAATTATAAACTTTAAAAGGTAGCGCTGAATAGTCAACTTCATCTGAAGAAGGCTCCATAATTACAATTGCTTTACATTTTGGAATGTCGTCCTTTATTTCAATATATTTCTTTAGCTTTTCTTCGTCTTCTACGAATACCATTTCTGCCAAAGAGGTGTTGAATAGATACTGGCATTGTGATGGAGATAAAGTGGTATATACACCGCATGGTGGGGTTTTTATGTGAACACATGCCAAAAATGTAATTGTCCATTCTGGACTGTTATAGCAGTTGATATTAACTGAGCTCCCTTGTCCCAAACCCATTTTCAAGATTGACTTTGCAACTTTAAAAACATCTTCTTTATATTGGATATATGTCCATTCATCTAAAATTCCATTTCTTCTGATTCTCAAAGCTTTTTTGTTTGGTGTCTTTGTGTAGGCATCTTGAAAATACTTGACGATTGAGTTGTAAACTGGGTATCTATTTTGTTTTCTTTCATTTTTTATATAGTTATTTTTATCTATTTCTGAACTCATTTTTATTTTTTGAAAAATTAAAAATAAGAATAAATATTTTTTTATTTTATTTCTATTTTTATTTTTATTTTTATTTTTTGTATAATATTATAATTAAAGTTACATTGCATTTTTTCGATTCTTTTAAACCATTTTTTAAAACAACCTTATTAACCATTATACAAAAACAAATAATTATTTGATTAATATTTTTAAAAATAATGAATTATAAATTATTTTTTTATAGATTAACTATTCAAATTATTAAATTTTTTTTTTAGTGTGTGTATGGAGCCAACACCTATATTAAGGGTTTGATTTTTTATTTTTTTTTAAAATTTTTGTGTGGGAGTGTTTTAGTGGACGGGTGTTTATTTTTAATTATTAACATATTTATTTTTAATTATTAACATATAATATATATAAATAAAAATTAATATTGTTTAAATTTATATTATTATTTTATCAATTTTATTATTATTTTAAATATAAATAAAATACATTAATTGTTACTATTTTTTATAATATTTAAATGTAATAAAAAATGGTTTTTGCGATAGGTAAAATAAAGTATAAACTAATTATTATAGTTTTGGTATTGATTGGTAAGAAACATTATTATTTTTAAAGCAATTATTTATTGTTTATCGATCTTTTTACGTATATTTGTGATATCGATATTGTTTTTGATGTTATTATATTGTGCTATATTATTATTATTATAACTATTATTATTATTATTATTATGTTGCTATTTGTACTAATATATTTTCTTTTAAATATTATAGAAATAATTAATGCTGAATATTTTATATTTGACGGTAAACCTAATGATTTTAAAATATGTGAAATAAATAAGCCTGCAAGCTTTAATATATCATTAAATAATGATTTCTTTCAAATATCAAATATTACTTTAAAATACTTATTGGTTAATAATTCAAATGGACATTACTATTTTGACCCCAAACTATAAAGACCAAAACAATAATAACAACCTCTATATTGATGAACTAATATATTATCTTTTATACCAATACCAGTATAACTTATCACCAAAACCAAATTTAAAGTGTGCAGAATTTCTATCCACCTATTTGTGTACCTATACTTTTGTTGAAGGTAGTTATTATTATTATTATTATTATTATTATTATTATTATTACTACTACTATTATTATTATTGTTAATTATTAATACCCCTAATTTTTTTAAAAAAAAATAGTTAATAAAAAACCCTGCAATGATATATGTGAAGCTGTTATAAATAAATGTTCTAAAGAATTAATAATTACCAATTTTCAAGTTATCCCCAACCAAAGAGAATGTGAAAGTAATGGAACATTAGCAGAAAAGTCAGTTCAAGAGGGAAAAGAATGTAGTTTAATTAGTTTAATATCATCAAAATCTTTAGAAAGTTGGTGGACTGATCAATCTATCAATTTGAATGATGTTGATGACTATATTAAATACCCGGGTGGTGTGGTACGTGGCTCTGTATTGGGATTTGGTGTATTATTAGCAATATTATTAATTATTGGAAGTTTACATTTTGTAATGAAATATCAAGATAAAATAGTATAGACTCAAAAACAAAACTCCTTTTATTTTATTGTATTTTTAATGCTAAAATAAAAAATAAAAAAAATAAAAAAAAAAAATATTTTTTTTTTTTTTTTTTAATTAAAATAAATAAAAAAAAACTGAAAATTAATAGAATTTTAATCTTAAATTGTAATTTAGAATGTTGCTCTAAAAACCCATTTTACATAATTATCTAATCAAAAACCATTTTTTTTTTATTTTTTTTTTTATTTTTTTTTTATTTTTTTTTTAATTTTAGACCTCTTTTATTTTTTTTTTTTTTTAATTTTTAAAATTTTTTTTTTTTTTAACTCATTTAACCTAACCACCTCACAACATATAATAATAAATTTTTATTTTATTATTACCACCAATATTTATATAAATACTTTTTTCATAGAATAATAAATAAATAATTAATATTTAAAAATAATTAATTATTTTATTTATTATGAATCGTAAAAGAAGGAAATTATAAATTTTATTTTTATAAATATACACATAAATAAATACACATTTTTAAATTATACTTTTTTCTTTCTTTTTTTTTTATCCCCAATTTTTTTTCTCTTTCTTTTTTTTCTTTTTTTCTTTTTTCTCTTTTTTTTTTTAAATTGCACCTTTTTTTTAATCATCAAACAAAATGGTATTTTCAAGATTTCCAAAAATTCAAAGAAACTTACCTTTAATCAATCTTTTTATTGCATGTTCTGCACTTGGTTTTCAAGTAATGGTTTTATATCCTTGGCATCTACAAATTGATGAAAGTCATCATAGACTCATTAAAAGATTTAATGACCTCTCTAAAGATATGACAACTTTGCAAAAGGAACAAGAGCTTGTCCAGTTTCAATCAACAAATGCAAAAGTACAAGCAGGAACTTTACCAAACAATGCTTTTTCTGAAACCAGTAAAACAGTTTTAAGTCCCTCAAGTAACATTGCCAATTAAAACCAATTTTTGTTTTAAACAAAAATAACAATAAAATAATTAACATAGAATAACCAAAATAATAAAAATATAAAAATAAAAATAAAGTATCATCACTAGGTTTATAAATTAAAATATTTTTTTCTTTTTATTTATTTTAATTTTTTTTTTTTGTATTGTTAACAATAGTTTTAAAAAATAACAATAGAGTTTGGGTGATTGTTAGTAACTATAACTTTTATTTTAATCCCAAAAGACCGTTACCGCCTAAAAGACCACCAACGACTCCGGTAAGAAGAACATCTACAGTGTATACAACACCTTCAACAGTTTTAGCTACTGGTATCAAAATTTCAGAAACGAGTGCAGCTTGGTTTGGGTTATATTGTGATGACAAAGCACTGTTGTTTAAAGCAGAAGATCTTTTTGAACCATTGATGCTACCTAATGATGAAATGGAGTCTAAATATGATAAAAGATAATAAAATTAGTTTTTAGTTTAGTATTGATAAAATAATAAAAGATTCTATACAAACTTAAAATTGTCATTTTTTTATTGTTAAGCTTTAAATATCTTTTTAATTTGATGATATGATTTTTATTTTTTTATTTTAAAATACATCTATTTATACTTTTAATTGTTTTAATTAATTGTTTAATTGTTTAATTGTTTAATTGTTTTTTTAATAAAGACAAATTTATTATATTTTCATATTATAAATTTGTAAATGATTAAATAAAAAAGTGTAGAATGATAGTTAAAATAAAGAATGATTAAACGTTGGTTTAAAATTTACTCGTTTTAAACAAATCAAATTAATTTTTTGTTATATTTACTTTAAAATATTCAAATAAATTTAATAATATTACACCCACTTTCAAAATTATAACCACCCCCACCATAATATTAATTTTTTTTTTAATTAATTAAAATTTTTTATAAATATAAAATTCTATTTTTAAAATTGTCCATGCATGTACGAAAAAATAATTAATTAATTATATTTTAAAATATAAATAATATAAATTATAATAATTATTTTTTTTAAAAAAATGTGTAGTAATTTATATATCTTTGGTTTTTGAAAATGAGATATAAAATTATTTTTTTTTATTGAACAATTTTAAAATAATAAAAAATAAAATAATTTAAAAGATAAAAATAAAATAATTATGTTATTAAAATATGAAAATTAATTATTTTATTGACATGAAAAATCATAGAATTACACATAAATAATTGAAAACACTTAAATGAGATATATACAGATTCTAATGAAGTTTAAAGAAAATATCAAATTCATTATTTAAAATGACTATTGTTAATTAATTTCCTTTTTTGTTTAAAGATAAAAGTTATATGTAAAAATATACAAATCATCCCATTGTAATAAAAATACATTAAAAAGAACGAAAGAAAAAAAAACAATAAAAAAAACCACCCCAACAGTGAATGTGTGTGTGTGTTTTAAATTAAAATTTCAATTGTTATTTTTTTTTTCAAACATTCATTTTGTTAATGAATTATTAATATTAACACATTTGTTTAAAGAAAAAAAATGGGTTTGTGACCAACCAATATGAAATTAAAATTGTCAACTTTTTTTGTAAAATAATTTTATAAATAAAATAAATGATATTTTCATTTGGTTATTGTGTTATGTAAACTCCTCTTTTTACCGTGGGTGTTGTTATCAACCATTTTTTTTTTTTTTTTTTTTTTCTTTAGCATGTCTAAAATTAACTTTTTTTAATTTATGTATATTTTTAACTTTGTTTTTAATTAATATTCATATAAAAAAAAATAAAAAATAAAAGATTTATATTTTTTTTTGGTTTTTGTCAACTGCTATTTTTAATTTTTCAATTTAAAAAAAAAAAAAGTTATGAAAATCTTTTTAACCAATGAAAATTTAATTTCAAATCATGATTTAATATAAAATGATATTTAATATTTTTTTTTATTAATTTTATTTTATTTTATTTTATCACAAAAAAAAAAAAAATATAAAGTTATTTTTTTATTATAAAATTATTTCAAATCAAAAATATATTTTTTAAAATAATATTCACAATAATAAACTATTATACAATTAATTTTCATTTTACTTTGTATTTTACAATTTACATGCATTAATTACCTTTAATTTTTGACTTTCAAATTAAATAATAAACACTTTGGTATAAAAAAAAAAAAAAAAAAAAAACTATATAATAATTTTTTTTATTTATATAAAGCAAAATTTAAATATAATAAAATGAAATTCTTAATATTTTTAATATTAATAATTTATTTTATTAATAGTATAAATTGTGATAATACAAAACCATGTAAATATTTAAAGAATTAATTTATTTTTGTTTTTTATTATAATAATAATTAACCCCTTATTTTTTATCTTTTAATTTTATTAGCAACCCTTTTATTACAATTACAAATCTTTGATCATTTACCAAGTTTGAATAGTGATTTCGAACCATCAAATGGTCAAGTAACAAAAGGTATTGTTAAAAAAAAATTAGTTGGAACCATCCCAGAACTGGTTTCTCTTGATCCAGGATACCTACCAAATATAAATGGAAAAATCAGCAATCCACAACTATTCAAAACTTGGTTTAATAAGAATGATTCCCAAAATGTATTTTTACAAGGGAATATTCAACTTTCCTACGATAATAATTTAGGTGTCTATTCCTATAAAAATAATAATTTCTTCCCAATTGATGATATGGGTTTTGATACTGATCCAAACAATAAAGTGTATATTGGTGGTTCTAAAAAACCATTTGTTTACCATAATTTTCATTGTAAGTATAATTTATAAAAAAGAAAGAAAAAAAATATAAATATTAATTATATTTTATTTTATTTTAGTCTGTTTAAAAATAACATCTAAATTTACCTATCAAGGTGTTGAAAGTTTTTCATTTGAAGGTGATGACGATGTTTGGGTATTTATTGACAAAACATTGGTTTTAGATTTGGGCGGTTTGCATCCAGCTCAAGCTGGTACTGTTAACTTGAAACAGATTGGACTAGTAGTTGGTCAAACCTATGATTTCGATTTCTTTTATTGCGAAAGACACACACCATATAGTGACATGAAAATCCAAACTGATTTAGAAATTGTTTGTAGTTATACAGATTATTGTGGTGGTATGTTTATTTAAACTGTGCATATATTGGTATAATTATTTTCGTTACTAATACTATATCATTATTTATTATTATTATATTATAGTTTGCCAAGGTGATGGATCAACATGTTGTAATGATGATATGTGTGATGATGGTAATGCTTGCACCAATGACAAATGCCCATTACCAAATACTGTAGTTCCAAAGGGTAGTAAATTTACAGATTTTTGTCAACATATACCAACAGTTTGTAATATTCAAGATAGATGCTATAATATTGGTTGTGCTTCAAATAATGGTTCCTGTATTAGAATGTCACCAATACCCTGTAAAGATGAAAGTGATCAATGCCTTGTTCCAACTAGTTGTAACTCTAAAACAGGATGTTTCTATAAATCCACCTGTTTAAATAATCCTTGCTTTACTGGTGCCTGTGATAAAGGTACTTGTGTTGAAAAAGATGCCAAATATTGCGCTAATGAGTTGGGTAATGATCCATGTAGAATCTATAGCTGTAATACAACACAAGGTTGTATGTCTAAACCAAAATGTGAAAAGCAAACTGATGATCCATGTACTTTAACCACCTGTGATGTCGACGGAACATGTGGCCAACTTAAATTAAATGCTACTGCTTGCAATTGTGGTTGCAAACTAAACAAATGCCAGATCAACAATTGTGATATTTCGCGATCACCATCGGTCTGTAATGCATTACCAAGACCAGAAATTGACGATGGAAACCCATGCACAATCGATGAGTGTGATCCAGTAACTGGTAAAATTACCCATAATAAAATGCCTTGTGATGGCTGTAGTACTTGCAAAGGAGGAACATGTGTTGCTATCGATTCAAGTTGCAACGATGGAAATCTATGTACCAGCGATATGTGTAGTATGAATGGTACCACTAATAATGGAAGTTGTATACACATAAATATAACCTGTAAACCAAATGCTGACCTATGTATCAATACAGTCTGTCACCCATCTCTAGGTTGTGTCGATGAACCAATAGTTTGCCCAGATGAAGGATTGTGTCAAGTTGGGTATTGCAATCAAGGAAAATGTCTATTAAAACCAAGAGTTTGTGAAAATAAAGCTTTTTGTTTGAATGTTGAATGCAATGAAAATACCGGATGCATCTATTATAATAAGACCTGTGTTCCAAACTCACCAAAATGTCAAAAAGGTGTATGCTATAATGCCACTGAAACTGAACCTGGTAAATGTGTTTCGGTAGATTATGACCCAAAACCATTCATTTGTAAACCTGCCGCAATTATATCCACCTCTGTAATAGTTGGTGTTTCGATCGCTGGTGCTGTTGTTGCTATCGCTTTGGCTGTTGGTGGTAAAAAAGGATATGATTATTGGAAATCAACACAAGGACAACCAATTACATCTGCTATAAGTAATCCATTGTATACCTCTTCCCAAAACTCTGCTTTAAATCCATTATATAATGAATAAAAATAAAGTATAAATAAATATTATTTATAAAAATACATTTAAAAATAAAATATATAAAATTAAAAATTAAAAATAAGTTGGTTGTACCAAATTTTTCAAATAATCAAAAAAAAATAATTATTTTTAAAATTATTTATTAAATTTTAAAATAATTTTTTTTTTTTTTTTTTTTTTTTTTTTTAAAAATTATCAGATATTTTTATTATTTTTTTTTTTTTCAAATATTTATCAAACTGCTATATTTATAAAATTAATTGTCTAAAATGGCTGATTATAATGTTGTTGTAAGGATTATTTTATGACATTTTATTAATTTACTTTTTTAAAAATGACACTAATTGTTTTTGTTTTTGTTTTTGTTTTAAAAATAGATTAAATTACCAAATGGAGGTGTTGTTAAACCATTACTTAATGAAAGTGTTACTGTTAAACAATTAAAAGATATTATCAAACAATCAATCCCAGGTGCTACAGATTCCAATATCATTGTATCCCTTTCACAAAATCCAGCAGATTTAACAAAGAGAATTTCAGCAATTGGTTTCACCAAATATTTAACAATTGATGCTGTCAAAAAGGCATATCCAATGGGTTTTATTAATAACTCTTCAATCGAATTTAATGATGGCAGCGATTCAATGATTATGAAATTATATGTTTCATTAAAATAATCAAAAATAGTAATAACAACAATAAAAAAAAAAATACCTTGTAATTTTAAAAAAAAACTAAAATAAATCTATTTATTATTATTTTGATCACTTTTCCAATTATTTTATTTTAAAATTATTTGTTTTTTCTGAAAAAATAATAATTTTTTTAAAATTAAAATTTTTTTTTTTTTTCTCATTTTTTACAATTTAAAATTTTAAAAAATCATTTATCACATTCAGAATGTATAAGTAATAAATAAAAGACAATGGATATTCTTTTATTAATAATATGTTTAGTATTGGGTTTTTCTTTGTGGTTAGTTGTGGAGGTAAAAACTTTTAATATCAATTTTACAAATAAATTATCAAGTCATAGATTATAATACTAACAATATTTAAATTCAAAAAAAGAAAATAATATTTTATATAGAAAATAAAAATAATAACAATAATAGTAATAATAAAGAGAAAAAAATAATTTTACCACAAGGTTTAAACTTTTTTACATGGTTTTTTAATTATTTATTAAATTATTATAACCTGAAACCAACATCGTCAATTGTAAATAATAAAAAGAGTGATGGAGAAATCAATGAGCTTAAAGAGGACACAAGTGAAAACACAGTTTTAAAATGGTTTAATGTATTTAACACATCAACTTATTGCGTATCATTTTTTGGTAGGCCAATGATATTTACAAAAGATATCAATATAGCAAGATACATATTATCAAATGTCACTGATTACCAAAAACCTCCAGATTCATCAGGAGTTTTAATTAGATTAGCAAGTAATAGTATTCTAATGTCAGAAGGAAAAGAATGGAAGCACCATAGAGACATATTAGAGCAACCGTTTTCCTCAAGAAATGTTAAATTGATGGTTCCAACAATCGAATCTACAGTGGAGCAATTAATAAATCAAATTAATTTAGGCAACAAACAGGTTAATAGTGGAGATGAATTCAGAATTGATATCCACAGTACAATGACCAAATTAACATTTGATATTATAGGAAAGTTATCAATAGGTTATGATTTCAAAAGTATAAATAATAGCAATAATAAAGAATCCGAAAATGTTTCAAAACAATTTGATTTCATTTTAAACGAAATGATTAGACCAATTAGAAGATTTTCGAAATATTTGCCGCTATTTAATGATATCAAGCTTTTTAGATACTTGGCAAATTTTGAAACCGTTACAAAAAATGCTATTAAATCAAGACTATCGGTAATAAGCAATCCTGACGGAGAAATTTCAGGTAATAGCAGCACATATAAAACAAACTATTTATTAGATCCATTAATCAAATCAAATATTAATGAAAAAGAAGTAAGTAAAAAATTTTCATAAACTATATAATCTTATGTTTAATATTAATATTTTTATAATTTAGATAATAGGAAATATAAATACTTTTTTATTAGCAGGTCATGAAACATCAGCAAATTTATTAACATTTATATTTTATTTATTATCAACACATGAAAATATTCAAGATCAACTATATAAAGAATTAAAACAGATGTCCAGTGAAAATATTGAAAAATGCGAGTTTTTAGATTTCGTTATTTATGAAACATTGAGACTATTCCCACCAGCACCAATGATTGGTAGAAATTCAACAAAAGAAGTTGATGAATTGCACGGACAGCTCAAACAACTTTTTAGAATACCCAAAGATACATTAATTTTATTTTCAGTTTATGCAATCAACAGAGACCCATTAGTATTTGAAAACCCAAATCAATTCATTCCATCACGTTGGGCAACAATGGAAGATAGATTTATTTTCCAACACATATCATTCTCAATGGGTAAAAGAGTGTGTATTGGTATGAATTTCAGTTTAGTAGAAGCACGTATCATCATATCAAAACTATTATTAAATTATAGAATAGAATATAAACCAATTAAAAACCTTGATAAGCCATTCACAATTTACCAAAGAGCAACATTAACAACAAAATATCCAATTAATTTAAATTTTATAAAAAGATAATTTAATAAAAAACAACTTGTTATTTATTTATTTATTTCTTTTTCTCTTTATTTTATTTTTTTTATAGTACAGTATTTCTTCTATTATATTTTAAGGTTATAAATACAATTAAACGGTAAAATATTGATATACCGATTAATACAGCTAGAGAGTGATAGATATTTACGTCAATCCAACCTAGTCGTGTCAATACTTGTTCTCCATTTGATACCGGGCATATCTTTCCTTCTCCATCTAACGATTGTTTACCAGGACATGTATACACTTCACCTTTTAATTGATTGACACTATAGACCTCTGCTGCCCATTTGGTGGGTAGTATATAGTTGAAATATCTTAAAACAGCGGGCATTTGGTCGGTTGGTCTAAAGAAACCCGCTAAAATTGTGAACATTGATAAAAATACATTTGCAAAAGTTGTGGCTAGACCTACATCATAGAATAGCGAGCATACAAACAACCCAACTGATTCCCCCGAGAATAATAATAAAAATATTACAAAACAAAACATAAAGTATTTATCCGCCTCCATTTTTAAACCCATCGAAAAGTAACACACTGCCGAGTATCCTAATGTTCCAATTACATTAAAAGGCAATTCTACAAACATATATGAAATAAAAAAGGATGATGTTGAATATAGCCCATCGTTTCTCTCTCTATAAAATAAATTTCTTTCTGTTGGAACTAATTATATTTAAAAATAAATTATAAAATTAATAATTGTTTAGTTTCAATTGAACATATATATAGATACTTACATAAGGCCACACAACTTAATAGGGCAATAAAAATTAATGATAAACTTTGATATAGGAAACCTGTCATATTTTGAATACCAGGTTGATCGTGGCCAATTCTTAAGAAGCATAGAGCCATCATGATACCAAATGAAACGATTTGCGAAACTCTAGTAATGGCTGCTGGAACATCTCTTAAATGGTTTTTGTAAGTTCTTAAAGTTAAAATAGGTACACACTTATAAAATGATTTTTTTGAACGGAGTTGTGACTTTAGGGCATATTCATTCAAAAGATCACTTAGGTTTTGATTATTTACATATTCTTTGTCAATAACAGCCCTGTCGTCATTGTTGAAATCATGGGATTGTTGATCGTCACTAATATTATTTACTGATATATTTCTATTATAATTCCTGCCTATAGAGTTACCACGACCTATAGATGTGCCACTATAACCACGTCCTAAATTTCCATTACTTGCATTTGAATTTCTACCCAAACTATTATAGATTGAATTGTTTGATTTGCTTTTCTTTAGTTTATCTAGTTCAAAATTTAAATTTAAAAAACTATTGGACGCTTCGTAGTTGATAACTAGCTTTTCTAATCTTTGGGTCGACTGCTCCTCTAATTGTTCATTTCTGTAATCTACTGAACATATATCCAAATAATGATCTGCTGGGTTTTGCAATTGTGGGCATGGATAACCTATGGATGTAAAATACTGTACCATTTCAGTACTGGGGCCGTTATATACCATTCTTCCCTTTGATAATAGGATAACCTGATCAAACATTTTAAAAATATTAACTTGAGGTTGGTGTATAGTACAAATTATAGTTCGATTTTGTTTATGAGCTATTTTTGATAAAGTTTTGATCAATTCAAATGCAATTGAACTAAAAAATAAAAAAAGAAATAATTTAATTAGTATTACTATACTATATATATTTTCTTTATATACTATATAACTATTATGCATACCTATCTAAACCAGTTGTTGGTTCATCGAGAAACAAGCATGATGGGTCGGTTAATAATTGACAACCTACTGACAAACGTCTTTTTTCACCGCCAGAACAACCGGTTCTTGTTGCACCACCGCCACCAACTCTAGTATTTGCGCAGTCTTTCAAATTTAGTTCTAAAATGATTCGCTCCACCCTTTCCTCAATTTCCTGTTTACTAATGTTGTCAGGTAGACGTAAGGAGGCTGAAAACATCAAAGTTTCCCTTACAGTTAAATTTGGTAATGGGTAATCCTTTTGCATTACATATCCTACTGCTCTTCTAATTAGATCTGGTGATGGTGTAAAATTATTAAATTGGATGTCTCCCTTAACCTTCATTTCTTTTTTGGAGTATCTACCTGAAATTGTATTTAGTAAAGTTGTTTTACCGCTACCACTACCACCTAAAATTGCTGTTAATTGGCCTGGTTTGATTATAGTGTTGACATTTCGCAATATCATCTTGTTTGGTTTCCTTTCCGCTACATTTAATCTTGACAATAGTTTATTAAAATTATCTTTTAGCTCCACATTCAGGTTATTTAAACAAATGGTGATGGGTGTAGTATTGACTCTGTTTTTGTTATCAAAATAATCATTAATTTCAATTTCGCTAGAACCAAATGCTGGAATTGGTACCATTAGATTTTGTTGTTGCTGTTGTTGCTGTTGTTGCTGAGAAGATATTGATAAAGGAGATGATATATTACTTCCACTACTACAACTGCCAATATTATTACTAAAATGTAATGGTGAGTTTGGTATGCTGTTACTACTGGTTATATCTAAATTATTACTACTATATGGATGGTTAGGTGTTGATGAAGCTGATGCATCTGGTATTTTTAATTCTGTTAATTCCGATGTATTGGTATTGGTGTCATTATTCTCGCTTTGTAAATTATTATTACTTGTACTATTTTCCATTTACTACATTAAATTGTTATTTTTTTATTTTTTTTATTTATATAATTTTAAAATTTTATAATTTTATATTTTTTATATTTTTTTTGATAAAAAAAAACAATAATTTTTAAAAAAAGGTAAAAAAAATATTTGTAAAAATGCAAAAAAAAAGTAATTTAAAAAAAATAATTTAAAAATAGAAAAAAAAAAAAAAAAAAAAAAAAATTAATTATTAAATATTAATAAATAGATTGCAACAGCTTTGAAAAAATAATAAAAAGAAAAATTGAGATCTATTAGAAAATTTTTTTAAATATTAGAAACCACTTTATTACTATTTTAAACATCTTGAGAATTAATGTTTTTGAGGTTGTTGATATAATGGGCGACAATAGCCCTTGATTCTAATTTCCTGATGTTTAAAATTTGTTGTGGGGCTTGTTGGTGTGAAAAGGATAATTATAAAATAGAGCCCATGATACAGGGTTAAAATATCTATTAATATTGTCGGTAAATAGTTGAGTGAAATGGTTTTCATAAAAATTTGAATAAGCTGTACATGTTTATAATTTTTATATTTTGAAAAGAAAAATTAATGTTCATCGGTTTTGTTTGATTTTATTTTTTTTGTTGGATTATAATTTTAAAACCTATTTAGGAATGGACGACTAAAGAACATGTGAGAAACATTGCAATTATTTGGAATATTATCGAAAGATATAAAATTGATTGTTTTAGTATTATTAGTATTAAAACTATTATTACTATTATTATTATTAACAATCGTTTTGTTTGATTTTTTATGGTTGGTTATCAAAGCTAATGAATCTAAAATAATTTAATTAACATTTAATTTTTTTTGTTTTTTTTTTAAAAAATACTATTTTTATATTTACTTACTAAATAACATTTTTATTTTTGTTGTTTGGAATAATAATAAAAAAAAAAAAGTTTTTAAATAAATTTTTGAATATTAACAAAAAAAATTAAACAAAATAATAAAACAATAAATTAAAAAATTAAAAATAGTTTTATGTAATGATTCTATAAAGGAATGACATCAAACCCCATAATTGAATGATATACGATTATTATTAAAAAAATAATATATCATCATTTTAAAAACAACCCACAATATTCCAAAAATAAATAGAGATTAAAATATTTTACTGTTTTTTTTAATATTATTGTAATTGGATAATGTTGCAATCCAACTCTATAAAAACTAATTACTACTCTATTTATAAATTTATTAATAAATGAACCTATTCCTAATACAAAAAATAAAAAAATTTTTAAAAAAAAAAATAAAATAAAAATAATTTTTTTTTTTTTTTTTTTTAATTTTAAAATTTTTAAAAATTTTTTTTCATAAATTTTTTTAAATTAATTAGAGATATACCTCCAAAATTATTTGTTTTTTTCTTTTTTTTTTTTTATATATTTTTTTTGTACATTATATATATATATTAAATTAAAAGATGAGCACATCCGAAGATACTCAAACCGAAACAAATAATGAACAAAATATATATACTAAAATGGATAATGTCGAATCAACTGCAAATAGCGAAAAAGAAATAAATAACAATAATAATAATAATACAGAAAATGATAATAACAAAGATAAAGAATTTATAGATATAGATAAAGATAGTAATGATAATGATAATAATAATGAAAATAAAGAAGATAAAGAAATGATGGATTTAGAAAATGAAAATAATACAGATAAAGAAGAAGATAAAATAAATAATAAAATTACAGTTGATAAAATGTCATCAATTTCAAAGAATTCTCTAACAAGTGAACCAACAGAAATAAATGGATATGTTAATCCAGGAATTGTAAATAACACAACAAATATAGATATTACTCAAACCAATCTTGATGAGCCAAGAGACGCAAGAGTTATTAAATCAATTTTAAAGACAATGGGTGTGCAAGCTCATGACCCTAGAGTTGTCAATCAGCTTTTAGAATTTATGTATAGTAAGTAACAAGAGATATTTACAAGAACTTTCAAAAGTCAAGCAGTATATTAATAAACTTGTTTTCTATATAAACTAGAATATGTTTTTGAAGTTTTACAAGACTCGATTGTTTATAGCGAACACTCTGGAAAAACAGATATCGATGTTTCGGATGTTAGACTTTCAATTCAATCAAGAGTAAACTATCAAATTACAACACCACCACCAAGAGAACTACTATCATCAATTGCAGACGAAAAGAATAAAACACCATTACCACAAATTCCAAATAGATTTGGTGTATTTTTACCAGCAGACGAATATTGTCTAACTAGTCCAAACTATCAAGTTAATCCACCAAAACCTGCACCACAACCTGTTCAACCATTAGTTGGCAATACCCAGCGTGGTAATTATAATAAAAAACAAGCAGAAAAACAGATCCCAATTAAATTTTCAAATGGTACTGGTAGCGCAACAATAGTTTCTCCACCAAATTTAGGCTCAAATACAACAACCACTGCACCACCCCCAATTCTACCATTATCAAACGTTAAACCACCTGCAATTGCTAAACCAACTTTATCAATGCCACCAACTTTATCATCTTCACAAACTAAAACCACTGCTCCACCAATTATAGGTTTAGGTAATAGTAATAAACCCTCAACAACCATCGCTCCACCAACTTTATCAATGCCTCCTACTTTATCATCACCAACAACAGCAGGAACAACCACAATCACTTCACCACCAACCATACCAAACATTGGTGGCACCTCTTCCTCAACTAAAGATACTAAAATGGATGATTTTGACGATTTTGATAGCGAAATGAAAGACGAACCCTCAACCTCCAATTTTACATCATTACCAAATACCACTACTCCTCCTCCAACATCAGAGTCGTCAACTGTACCATCAGATATCAATCCAAATACCCCACAATCAACGACCCCAAAAGAAGAAAATAACGAAGAAAAAACTAGTTAAGATTTCAGTATGCATACACATATTTAAATAAAAAAATAAGGAAATTTATTTAATTTTTTTTTTAATTAAAAAACTCTTTTAACTTTAATTTTATTTAATATTTTAGTTTTATTTACATTTTTTTTATTTATAATAATTAAATTTTAGAATCTACAAACTTTTTTTTTTTTTTTTAAAGAATGATTTTTACATTTGCGTATAAATTTAATAAATAAGTTGATTTTGAAGAGGAAACGAAAGGATTTTATATGAGTGATTAAATAAATAGGTTGTTTTTATAATATTAAAATTTAATTTTATATATATAGATTGTTTAAATTTTAAATATTTCTATTTGTCTTGTTTTTTTTTTTTCTTTTTTTTTAAATCTATTTAAAATAAAATAGATGTTGATTGCGATTATATATATGGGTGTTATTTTTTTTTTTTTAGAATGTACAATTTAAAATTGATTTCATTTGATTAATTTTTTCATCACTATTAGTTTGCTTTTTTATATTATTATTATTGTTATTATTAATTATATTGTTGTTGTTTGAAACTAAAGGAGTTGGTAATTGGATTGAAGGTTGTTGTGATAAAGAAAAGTTTGATAATGTTGTTAAAGCGGAAAAAGTGAAACTTGAGTCGTGGCTGATATTTAATTGTCCACAACTAGTTGGGGAAGAATTTGAGAGTGGAGATGATGGGATATCATCGGATGAATGATAATTGCTTGATGGTGAGGAAAGATCGTAATCAATAGTGCTATCGTGTAAATCTTCGTGTGAGTGCGATGTAGTTAATCTATTATGTTTTAAAGATGCATTGGTTAACGAAGACAAAGCAGAGTGTGATGAATAGGAGTGATGTAATTGATTCGATAAACTATTTGATTGTGGCGATTTTAAGTTTGTAAGTGATAATGATTTTGGTGATGACATAATCCAAGCAATTTCAGATGGTGAGGTGGTTGGGGTGGTTTGTGATGAGTTTAATGGAGTTGGGGTTGGTGTTGGTGAAGATGATTGAGATGGTGCAGCATTTGATTTTTCGTTCTTTGGGATATATGGGAAATAATTGATAAAATCGTCTGTTTGGTTACCTTCTGGTTCATCAATTTTTAAAGCTTCAAATTGTTTTGAGTTTACATATTTCCATGGATTACATTGGAGTTTAAGTTGCCAGTAACCATTACATCTGAGAGTATGTCTACCTGATCTAAAGAATCGAGAGTGTGAAAGAGCATCTTGAACTTGACGTCTCCAGTTGTGTGATTGTTTTTGATTTGGTGAAAGAATTTCCCAATGATCATTTAAATATACATAAACTTCTTTTTTAAGATTGAAAAATTCTTTGTCTGGGTATAATTGTGATAATGAAAAGAATACAACTCTTAATATTAATGTCCAAGAAGGATGGTTCATACATAAACAACGAGGAGTACCATTAACACATAACATGCATCTCTGATTTAAACAACTTGTTTTCCATTTTGGTTGTATTAAAAAACTATTTGAATTATTTATATTATTATTATTATTTATATTTATATTTGGGTTACCATTTGGTATTATTGCTGATATATTTAATTTTTTATTTAATGATGGTGATTTTATATGAGTATTGATAGCACTTGCTGCTCCATTCGATGTCATTGATGAATTCATTTCGTCAAATTGCGAAATTTCGTCAAAAGGATGTTGTGGGTATTGTGGATTATTATTGATATTTTTATTATAAGAATATTGATTGTTATTATTATTATTATTGTTATAATATGAATATTGTTGAGTATTTAATTTTTTTAATGGTCTATCATTGCTATTATTATTACTATTATTTATGTAGATTGGTGCATTTTGTGAAAGAACTTCCATTTTATAATTTTTAATTTACTATTATTTTTTTAAAAAAAGAAAAATTTATTAGTAAAAAATTTAGATAAATAAAAAATAAAAAAAACTTTGTGGAAAAGAATTATTTTATAAAGAGTAATCTATAAATAATTGTATAATGTGTGTTATTGAAACAATGGAAAAGAAAATAAAAAGAAAACGAATTATTTAATTAAATAAATATGAAAAAAGATAAATAAACAAAAAATTTAATATTAATTTCCAAATGAAAGTGTTAATTTTTCAAAAGGGTTTTTCTATTTAAACCTCGATTATATAACCCAATTAAATAGTGAAAGAGGGTAATAGAATAGAAGTTAAAAACTTCTTTACGAATTTAAGATTAAATGTTTTTTTTTTTTTTTTTGTTATTTGTTTGAATAAAAAATGAGCATGTGGGTTTTGGTGTGGAATTATAATTAAGTATGAGTTTGTGGGGTGTATGACGAAATAAATCTACAGTAAAAATAAAATTCTTTACATTTAAAATATCAATGTGGTATGTGTGGTGTGTATAAAAAATCAAAAATATTTTATTGCTCTTTATTTTGGTTATAAATATGTATAGATTTAATTTTTGTTAAATGTATATAGTTACAGATTATGAATATTTGTATATATGTATAATAAATTAATTTTTTAATTAATATATAAAAAAAAAAAAAAAAAACACCACAAATTAATTTTAAAACAATACATATTAAAAAAGTCAATTAAAGCAGAAAAACAAAAATTTTAAAGGAAAAAAAAAAAATAAAAAAATAAAAAAAAAACAATATTGTGTGTGGTTATTTGTGATAGTTTTTAAGATTTATAAAATTTGATAAATTATAAATAAATATAAAAAAAAATTGAATAAGGGTGTTGTATCAAATTTTTACTAATTTTGTGTTTAGTAATTATTAGAAATGGAAATATTCGGTGGTAAATTAAAATTTAATAATAATAATAATTAATTATTTGAACATAACCCATATTGATTAATTAATTTAATATGGGTTTTGTTGTTGTTTTTGCTGCTATTTTTAAATGCTTCTTTATTTACCCTTCACCATTATTGTGTGTAATGAATTTTAGTGTGTGTTGTTGGTGGTAGAGGTGCATTTTCTTTTGTGTAAATAAGATATTTTTTATGCATGTGTCATTTTTTTTAAAATTTTATTATAATATAAGTGTTATTGGGAGTGCTTACTTGAACAATAAAACATTAAAAAAAAATAATCTTTTTTCCAATAATGTTAAGGATTATTAAATTTGAAATAATAATTTAAAAAAAAAATTTTTAAGGATAAAAATAAAAAAAAAAGTTTTTTTGTAGAGGACAAAATGGTTTGTGATTTTTTTTTTTTGTGATTTACTTTTGCAAAAATATAAAAATAAATAAAAAAAAATTTAATAAAAAAATTAAAAAATATACAAAAATAAAAAATTAATTAAAAATATATAAGAAAAAACCCAAAATTGAGATAGAAGAGAGATTGGTGTTTTTTGGAAAAAAGGGTTTTTTGTTTTAATCTAACGTTTTTTTTGATTGCTTATCATTGGACAACACCTTTTGTATTATGGTTATATTTGTGGTGGTGGTGGTTATTGGTTTGACAACAGTATTTAGGAAAAGAAAAAAGTGTAATATTAAAAAGCGTGTGGTGTGGGTTGGTTTTTTTTTTTTATGGATATTACTGATAAAAATGGTAATTAGATTTTTTTTTTTTACCCTTTTTTTTTTTTTTTTTTAATTTTTTTAATTTTTTTTTTTTTTTTTTGAAAGGTTTAAGATTTTTTTTTTACTTTTTTTCAAAGTATGGAAGCAAAAGTTGTGATTGTTTTATGATAATTAAAAATATTGGGTATAAAGAATGAATGAAAAAAAAAAATTGTAAAAAAATTTGTGTTTCTGATATGTGATTGATATAAGATTAATTCTACTTACATAATGATTTAATTTATTTGTGTGAAATTTAATTAAAACTTTAAATGATCAACTTTAAAAAATTCTGTTGTACATAAAATAAGAGAAAGAAATAAAAATAAATAAAAAAATTGATGGGTTAGAAATAATGACGAAAGGGTTATTTTAAAATAATGGAACCAAAAAAAAAAAAAAAAATTTAAAAAAAAAAAAAAAAAACCTAACGCAAAAAATATCAATCTACTTTTTTTCTTTCAAAGATTCGATTAATTAATTATTAATTAATTAATTTATGATAAACTAGTTAATGTATAAAAAAGTGTGATGGTTATGAGAAAATAAATAATGTTGAAAAAATTGGATGGATATTTGGTGATTGGTGATTAGTGTGAAATGTTAAATGGAAAGTGTGTTGTTGATAAGTGACGTTTTTAAATTAAGTTTTTAAAAACTAATAAATAAATAAATAAATAAATAAATAAATAAATAAATAAATAAATAAATAAATAAATAAAATTTTTTAAAAATAAAACATAGAGTATTATTTGAGAATTTTAGTAATAAGATTTAACAATTGTGAATAAAAAATAAATAATTTAAATATAAATTTAAAAAAGAAAAAAAAAA